>NW_026533243.1:7840000-8117500 GCF_028296485.1 Oppia nitens
ATACTGTACTGTATATACCGTTCCTAAAGCACTGGCAAGACTTTAGCCTAATTTACATAATTACATATTGGCTAATGGCTTAGTAATCGCAGTAATTGCCATATATTTATTGTATATAAAAATTTGTTTGACTTTTTACTATACATTGTATTTATTTATATATATATTGAGCCATTCAAATGACTTGAAAAAATTAACGATAATATATTTGATGGCAAACCCCAATCAACAGGTGTGTAATCGCTATATTTTTTTCAGCAATTTTATCATTATAAATATGAACTATTTTTTCAAAATATATATCCTTATAAAAATATTTGCTTTGCATTTCAATGCAAACTAAATTAGAAAATCATTAAAATTATTTGATTCCGGACTTACAATTGAAAAATTTTGAATTCATTACATTGAATAATAAAAATAATTTGAGAAATTATTATTATTATCATTTATTTTTTGAATAAATAAATAATTTTTATTCTAAATGTTTGACTTTAAAGTTATTCAATTTTTCAATTTGTTTTACTATATTATACAGTATATGATATTTATATATATAACAATATATGCATTTTTGTTTGTTTGATTTATTTTACCAAAATTTTACAGTAATTTTTTAAGTACAACTTATAAATAATTTATTTCTTAAATTTTATGTATTTAAAAAAAATTTTAAGTTAAAGTAATTTACTACTTGAAAGCTATTGATTTAAGACACTGTTGTACTAATTGTATCTATAATTTACACCTACAACAAACAAATTTATGACATTTTTTAAAAGTAAAGTTAAAAAACTAAAAATATTATATATTTGTACATATTAATATATTTAAAAAATACTAAAAGTAAAAGTCAATTGATTTTATGGACTCATTTTTGTGTGTCAATAAATTTGAATACATATTTTTCATAGTTTTAAATAAGTCACCGTGTTTTGGACAAATAATAAATTTAATTCATAAAAAATAATATTTATATATATATTAAATATACAGTATATATATATATATTGTATTTATAAAGACATTAATAAAAAACAAGTAATGTATTTATTAAAAATGTATTTATAAAAAAACAAATTATAAAACAATATCTAAATTCACGCTGTTTTACATCCTTTGTATTGAAATTCAATATATTATAAACGTCTATATCATTGTCTAATGGAAAATGTCTATAAATATAATAATGATAAATATAAAACCAAAAAAATATAATTATTGTTACACATCGGCTCATCTGTGATGGCATGTGTCGGATACTTATAATAATATATACAAAAAAAATATTTATAGCATTTCAAAGACATAGAGTCTGAGCGGAGACAGTCACACATGGAAAGTAGCATTTCATATACATTGGTATTTATATATTATTTTTATAGGAAAGGGTGGGAACGACATCCCAGTGCATAATATACCAGGAGAGTGAGTAAAATACAATATAAAAAGAAATTATATCATATCATACAAAATGTTGATAAATGAAAAAATAGTAGTAATTTTATCGGTAAATCATATTATATAGTATTTATGTATTAATAATAGTTTGAATGTAAATGTTAAATAATTTTAGAAATTCAAAATTATTTAATACTGTATATGATATAAACTCTCTTATGCCGATATATAATTAAAAATTTGTAACCATTTATTTATTTATGTATTTTGAAGCAGCAAAAAAATTGTTTAAATATTTAACAATTTATTAACTAACCATAATATTGTATCTACAGTACCAATAATACTGTATTGGGAACAGTCATTGACGGCCTGAACTAATTGCAAAATAGGGTATTTATAAGCCAAAACTCAATGGTCAGGTAGGATAGGTAGTAGCACTTTCTCTCTCAATCAAACAAACACTCAAATGGTAAACTATAGTAAACTATAATACATTATTCACTGACTAACTGCCGGTGCAGATGTTATTATAGCATATCATACATGGCTTATGTATAGTTGTATATTAGTTTTGTTCACCGATGAGATCCCATTATATGTCGACGAGTGTTAATAAGATAGTTAGTAAACGAAACAACAAATTCTCACCAAAAAAATAACATTCAGTCAAAAGAAATTGTTATATGAATTACTTGTGAACAGTGAGTGAGTGAATGCGAGAGAGAGAGAGAGAGAGAGAGAGAGAGAGAGAGAGAGAGAGAGTATTTAACTTAAAAAATTGTGTGTTTTTAAGTGGATTTAAGTCATGTATACAACACTTATCAATACAAACACACATTTACTCATAAACACAACACACGATTAGAAAGAGATTGAGGGGAAAGGTGTCTACACGGCTGGTGCGGGTAAATAGGTTTTAGCCAATGATTAATGATTTTAGTTTTTATTTTAATACTCAATCTCTTCTTCATTCTTCATCATCTTCTTCTTATTTAACACAAGAAAATATATGTTTTTCAATCCCTCTCTCACTTTACACACACACACACTCACTCACTCACTATTGTAGGGCGCGTTCAGCACCGGGATCTCTAGCAACACACACACACACACACAAATATATATATATATACTGTCTTTCTATAAGATTTTTTTCGAAAAATAAAATGCTAACATTTTTTTATATATTTAATTTTTTCTATTTATTTCACTAAAAAATGTGTTTTAAAAATATACCTAAAAATGTGTGTATTTTCACGAAAAAAATTGTTAAAAAACAAAAAATAAATAAATAAATAACTTTCAAAAGCAATTATTAATCAAAATCAATACTGAATTACATTTGTTTTGATATTTATTTATTTTTAAGTCAAGTCATTGAAAAATGAAAGCAAAAGGGGTTTTCATTGGATGTCATTTTAAATGTTTGTTTGTATTTGTGTTTATATAATAATTTTATATTAATGATAGTCAATATTTTGATTAAATGTCACGCAAATTAAACACCCGGTGCTCTGGTATTTACATTAAAACACACACACAAAATATTATACATAATAACTAACCACAAAAAATTCATACACAACTATGATATGGATTATATAATATTTAATTAAAATTTATAATCATCTATCTCTTGGGACTTGAACTTCAAACAAAATTAATTTCATTGACAATACATTAATATATATATATATATACAAACAAACATTAATATTTATAAATGTTATCGCTTTTGGGTCTAAAGTAATAATAATATTAATAATAAACAAATTGATATTTTGAAATATAAATTTTTATTTTTGTTGTTTAATTCCGCACATTAGTTAACACAGCGAAAGACTGTATATTATTATTGATTGATTTTTAAACTAATTAATATTTTTCGCTAATATTTTTGTTGTTATTGTTATTATTATTATTCTTATTATTTTTTGATAGCATAAGAGGAAAAATAGAAATTAATAATTATATACACCAAAAAAAAAGTTATGGGCTATATATTAAATATAAATAAAAAATTAAATACCGGTATATAAAGTGATTGATTATTAATATTAAAATGAATACTGAAATTTTCTTTATTATTTTATTTATATATCAATTTAATTATAAATAATGAAGCGATCCTTTTTTAACGCTATATTGAAAAATGTATTATATTTTTTCTCCATATTTTTTTGTTATAAATTGATTTTTCTCACTCATCTCGTTATGTCTTAAAATGTTTTTTGTTATATAAGTATTAATAATATTATTATTTCTTATATAATATATATGCTATTTTTTTATTTAGAAGTAAAATCCGATTAATTGAATTGAAAATTTTACTTTATTTTTTATCCGGTAATAATAATAATAATTATTATTTCTGCTGTTTTATAAATATTTAGAATTATTTGTTGTTGTTGTATAAATAATAAATTTTGATTAAAAATTAAACTAAATTTTTTGTTTTTGTATACATTTTCTTATGTATACATTATATCAGTATACTGTATATTAAATTACTGTATAATATTGTGAATTTAAATGTATTGATATATTTCAAGAATAACACATATTCTTTATACATAAATATTATGTGTTTTGTCTAAAAGTATTAAATACAGTCATTTCGAGAGCCATTTATTTTTGGCAATAATTTTAGTGGGAAATGGGATGAGACTATGGGATAGTGATAGCGACTAATATGATGATCACTCGGGCACCGGCAGTCTCGCTCTGGCCGTCAATTGAACGCCATTCACAATATGTTTAGTGGCGCCTATGCCTGTAATGTGAGACTTTGCACATGTTTTAGATACATACACAGTGTATAGTAATGTCTATTTCATTGCACTTTACACACACACACGCAGTAATATATAGTGAGAGTGAAATTTTTATATAGATATCTAATACTTGAATTACACATATTTGATGTGCGAAATATTAGATATAAATTATAATATACAGTATATTCCTAATAATAAATATTAATTCCTAATGAGGTGTAACCATAACATAATGTTTGTGCTCAACTGTGTCTGTCCTAATGTCTATGCGATGGTGGCAGTGGTTATCATCGAAACATAAGTTAAATACCAGTGCCTTATTTTTAGATAGCATAAGGTTAGGACACATATCTTGAATTTCTCATTACTTGTATTACACTATGATGTGTATCCTAATCGATGCTATATTATATATATTTATATGAGAAGCCCATAGGAGATCCCATAGACAACACAATGTTATGGCGAGTAATAAATAGCCATTAAAATTGTTATAGCCTTTAATGGTAAGAGAGATTTTAGTAGACATTTATATAGCTTTTAAAATCCATAAAAACAGGTTTAAGGCTATGAAAAGTTGGGCTGACAGAGAAATCAATTTATAATAAATATATCGTGAATACCACTAAATAGCAAAATTGATTGAAAATCTATTAACACAAACACTTATGTTGTTTTGTATTATATAATAGATAACTCTCTCTCTCTCTCTCTCTCTCTGTTTCAAAAAAATAATTTTTTGATGTATTTAGTAATCACTTTTGGGGTATTTATTATTATGATTAAATGCTCCACTATTTTCACATAATATGATACTCTTTTATCAGTTTATTAATGAAAAAATCTCTCTCATGTTTAATATATTTCATATTAAAAATAAACAAATATTAAAAAGATATCATATATTAAAACAACAACTTTTGTTTGTTGTTTGCTTTTGACTGTTGTTGTAGTTGTTGTGAATAAAATAAATTTTTAGCTAAAATAATATAATAATACTGTTATAATAATAATAATAAGTGATATTATGAATGAATCTGTAATCAGACTGCAAAATAATAGTAGATTATTACTTGGATAAGATTTAATCGCTTAAACACTCAGTCACTATACTATACTATACTATTCCTATGAATTTCCTATACCATAGTCTCTAAACATTATATATACACTAAACACAAGTGAGTGTTGATTACAATCTCAATAATATTACAAAAAAAGTTTGCTCTCGTAATAAATAAACAAAAACATATACACAGAAGTTATAGAAAGTCAATGAATGATAATATAATAGATTGAAGACATGATTATTAAATCTAAAATGAAATGAATTTTTTTTAGTTTTATAGTATAAATGACATTAATATTATTATCATTATTATATTTTACTGACATCTCGGATATATTGCTTTATTATTATTGTTGTTTAAAATAATAATAATAATATACAGATCTGATTGTCGCTGTTTTGTACATTGATAGTCATATTAATAACGGTAATATAATTTTTTTAAAAATATTTTTATGATCCAAAAAATCATTGAAAATAATAACATTATTATTTTTATTTTGGCTAAATAAAAGAGATCAAAGATTTATAGTTGAGATTATAAACTAAATGTTTAAAATAATAAAAAAATCACAAATGTTTATATTATTGTATTTATAAATTATCGTGTCTTTAAACTTCTCTATTATTATTTATATAATATAAATATAGGAATTAAAAAAAATAAATAAAACTTTTTATTTTTACAATTTCTGATGCATTCAATTTATATTATATTTAATCATTATTTATAATGTTTTGTTTTATTTTCATACTCTCTCTCTCTTTCTCTCTCTCTCTCTCTCTCTCTCTCTCTCTCTATCTCTCTCACTCACTCATGTATATTGAATGCATAATTTTTCTATTATATTATGAAATATAATATTAAAAAATTAACAAATAATGAATAATGATAATAATAATAATAAGAAAACTAATGATAATAATAATATTCAAATTATTAAGTATCAGTTAAATAAAAATAAATAAAAATAATTATTTATTTTTAATTTTTCTATTTGTATTTTAATATTAGGGTTAATGTTTTCATTTAATAATTTTAAGCAAACAATCTATGATATAGCTGTAGTATATATATGAGATACTATGGAAATATTATATTATATATATATTATAATTATTAAGAAAATATTTGAGCACTGGTATGCCATAAATGCCGATTCACATTAGTTACATAGTTGAAGTATTTTTCACGAAAAATATTTGTGGGTTTACACAACAATCACCAAAAAAATACAAACCAAAAATAAACCGACACAAAGTTAACAGTAATTTTCAAAAACTCAACTACAAAGCTGTTTATTATAATAATAAAAATGAAATACAATCATATTTTACTCGTTAAATAAAATCAATGCAATACTAATTTAATACACTAAATAAAAAAACCAAAAGAAAAAAAAATTATTGAAAGCCCGGAGCCATAAATGGTTTGTTAATAGCATATAAACAAAACATAAGAGAAAAAATATTGTAAAATAAAAACCATTGATTTAAAAGAATATATTTATTATTATAAAATACTATTTGTTAATAGTATGCTCTCTAATACATTGTATTTTTCAAATGATAATTGTGTGTTGAATGCAATTATTATAATTATGATTATTATTATCAAAATGTTTTATTTATTATTTTATACCTTATAAGCTCTCTCTCTCTCTCTCTCTCTCTCTCTCTCTCTCTCTCTCTCTCTCTCTTTAAGAATAACTAATATTTATTTAACAAATTTTATAGGATATGTACTTATTATATAAGAGAAAATAATAGTGTAATCAATGGTTTGTTTGGTTTGTTGTTTAATATTAAAACATATTTATTTTGGTATTGCATTATAAAAACACCGTACATTCAAAAAGTAAATATAATGTTGTTTTATATTTTATATTATAATAAAATGAGAGCAAAACAAAGTAACAAAAAAAATTATTTATGCAATTATTGGCAATTTTTCAAATATATATTTATAATATAATGAAAAAAACTAGGAATATAATAAGTTTTTGGTAAAATTATTCAAAATATTTTCAAATATTTTAATTGAAGTCAAATAGTTTTGTATAAAAATAGCATTTATTGCATTTATATAAATAAAGTTTATAATTGTGTCTAAAATAAATTTTAATTAATTTTATAATGAGTCATCGTAATTTTAATTTAAAATACTATATTTATATAACAAAAAAAACACTAATATATTAGATATTTTTAATATTTTAATTTTCAGTTATTTAGCAAAAAATAAAAAATAATTTGCAACTTATATCAAGCGAAAAACTATTTAATGACTTAATTTATATGAGATTTATATACAGTATTTTATATATATAGCCTGCGAACAGTCAAATCTGAACTAATAACTAGTTTTTAAATGTCATTTGAAAATTACATTTATTTTTATTAGATATAATATTTTTAATTTGCGATTTTAATGCATTTCTAATATTTTTATAAAATATTTAACTGAAAAATTAGTTTTATATATATAATATATAATTCCTATAGATTTTTTTTCAATTGACAAATCATTTTAAATCATTTATTTGAAAAAAAGATTTCAATAAAACTATTTTATCTGTATATACAGTATATATGTGTGTGTTTTTAGCCATAAGTAATAAATAATTAAAATTAATACAAAAATTAAAAGTAATAAAAAAAATTCACATTAAGTGATAATAAATATGTTATTAATTTATATTCATTTTAACTCAAGGATTTGTGTGTAATTTTCAATGACTGACAATTAATATATTTTTTTTTGGTGAAGAGTTAATAAATAAATAACAATTTTATAAATATATTAAGAGACACAACAGATCACATGAATGTTATTGAAAAATATATTTAATTTTGGCAAAAATACTACAATTTTTTTAGTTATATATATGTGTGTGAGTATTTATAATATAAGATACATTAAGGTATATTATGATATCTGTTAATAAATTTTAATAAAAGATGATAGCAAACACCATTCAATACATACGTATACGTTATTATTATTATTAAAATATTACTGTACTTTCAATATTACTTAGAATATTGAGAAAATAATATACAGTATATAAATATATTGCTATCAACAAAAAAATGTGTTCACTATTTTGAATACTAATTAAGCAAAATCTCTATAAAACTAGTGTAGTGTTGTATTTCTATATATATATATATATATATATATATATATATATATATATATATATATATATATATATAATACATATACTAGTATTTTATAAGTGTTTTTATACATTAATCTGTGTTATCTCAGGTGATATCATTTTGAAAAGAAACTCTCAAAAAGTTAAGTAAATTACTTTGAAAAATGTGACATCAATTTTAAATTAATAGCTAAATAACGTTATTTAATATAATAAAATAAAAAATAAAATAATGACTACACTATAACATCATGAGCTGACAATTTAGACATAAGAAAAATTGTTATCACTTATGCAATAAGTAAATTAAAAAAGAAATAATAATAATTATTATTATTATGATTTTTAAAAGAAAAATCACAATTAAATGCTTATTTAAAAAAAAAGTTTTATGGATTAGGGGAGGAATCTTCAACACTTGACCTAACACACACACACACACACACACACACACACACACACACACACACACACACACACACACACACASACACACACACACAGTGTTTCTCATTTGCCAACACTTTATATTTTGAAACTCTAATTTTTGCCTAATATTTAATTTTCTCGGTTTAGAGTAAGTATGTGTTGAAAAATATTAAATCAATAGTATTTTTATGCCAAACAAAAATCTTAATTTTATTTTTTTTTTTAATTTTATTTCTTTTCTGAGCCCAAGAATCTCTTCGAAGAGAGAGAAGAGGGATATATAAGACAAAAGTATTATTATATATGATTTGGTGCCTATTTTTACGGCCACTACAAGTATTTCGTGCCTTTCCTTAATGACCTGAAAGCACTTTTTCGTGCTTTCAAAAGTCGTGTATATTTTAATAAATGGCATCAAAAAAAACTTGTTGTTATATTATTGCTATGTGTTGTGTCTATCGGTTGTGCGCTAATATACACAAAAATTTTGTTTTTTATTTTATTTTGCTAAGCGTTTGGCAATAATAAGTCCATAACGTTTATATGGGATGCAAGCGTTTATAAAAGCGAGCATTGGATTGGGATGTATATGTGTGGATAGGGATAAATAAATATATATATATATATACAGTACTTTACTGTCTTTATGAGACTTACATTATGTAGTTTGTAGTATAGACCGCATGCATTGCATACGGGTTCTCCCTGATGATTACGGCGCCATAGGGTCGTAGTGGTTGTCTTACAATTGGCACAACTGGTCCCAGCGCGACGTGCAGCAGACTGTATCACATGTATGATGTTGTTGTCGTTGTCGTTGTCGTCATATGGGGTGATTGGGAACGGGAGGTCACCATTAAAGATGATGGCATAGTAGTAGAGTGTAGAAAGGAGGAAAGTGATGAGAGATAAAACATAATTTTTTTAGTAAAATATGCTTTAATTAGACGACAAAATGTGTGCTAATTTTTGTTGTTGTTGTCTCAGTATATTATGTTAAAAAAATGACTTACAAGTCGTCTCTTAGGTTTGATGAGCGGCCTATTCTGACCGTTCATCTTGTGGTAGAGCCCGCACGCGTTGCACAAGTAGTGTCCGGTGCCATCCCTGCGCCATAAGGGCGTTGATGTCGCGCCACAGTTAACGCACTCTCGACCTTCTTTGAGATCAATTGTATTGTCGAAGTTTTCGTTTGTTTGTTTGTTTGGATCAAATGATAATTATCACACCATAAAAGATTGGATATATATGGATATCATGAGATCATTGATGATAGTTTAGTTGGTTGGTTGGTTCAGAGGTAAGGAATAATATATGTGTAAAAAAAGGGAGAAAGAAAAAAAACAAATATAAGTAAAACAATGATTACAAACAATGATAATAATAATAAGTTAGAGTACACACAAAACTGATACATATATAATAACAATAATAATAACTAAAAAATAACAGTTAATATATACTATAAAATATATTCAATGCTTTAAATTATATGGTTTAGGAGCTGTTTATAAAACATATTAAATAATATATGGAGCTGTTGTTGATTTATTAAATCACATGCTATTAGTCTGTATTTGATTTTTTATTTTATTTTATTTATTTATTTATTTTTTGTTATCCTATCCCTCTATATATCCCTATCCTCTAACACTATACACGATCTGTAAAAGTGTCTGATCTCTTGGCGCTTAATAATAATAATATGATATAATTTTCATAAATAATATTCACAAAACATTAATATATAATATAATACTATAAATAATCTGATTTATATAGCCATCCATGAAATGCTTGTTTGTAATCATGGGGACAGCCAAGTTTTACACGACTCGATAGATTGTTAGTTAATAATAATAATAATATCTGTAATATTTTTTTTAATAAATAATTTGTTTTATATTTCATCTCAAAAACTAACTACTCATATCTCAATACTCTATCAAAACTATTAGAGTTGGCAACTATATTAAAAAAAGTCTGTATTTGTTTTTAAGGCCTAATTTGTTTAGTAATTTTTGGCGCAATTAATGATTACCCCTCTATTTATTATTATTATATAATATAATATCTGATTTTAAAAAACGATAATTTAAAATATAACACTAACAAAAACAGCTCTTAGTTTTTTTCTCACTCATATTATTTATAAATGTGATATAATATTATTTAAATTATACTACTAATAATATTGTAATATATTATATTTATATAATGTGTGTTATATGGTATGTTAAAGGTTACTGATAGATATTATTAGAAGTAAAAAAAATGCATTCAAAAAAGCTTATCATTGAAAACAATCAAAAGCAAAGTGCTATTATTATTATTATTTATAAATTTATAACACAATATATTGTATATCGTAATGTTATATAAAATTTACAAAAATAAACAGTAATCATAATAATAGTGATTATTATTATTAGTATATTATGGTTAGCATTAAGAGGTATTAGTTATTTAGTATAACAGTTTTTTTTGACAAATAAAGGATAGGTTTTTTTCAGGAAAATGCAAATATAAAACATAAAAAACTATAGTTTTTTTATTAATGCATAGCACATCATAATTATGATTAGAGCCTCTAATCGCCATAGCATTAGCACCAAATCCATGAGTAAAATATATGACATACCATAGAATTAGGGGATATACTGTATTGTTGGCGTTATATTATAGGGAGAAAGGTATTAGTATAATAAGCTATATTATGTATGTGTTATATATATAAAAGTCTATCTCTATTATAGTTTAAATATTAATAAGTTGTTACATGTTTTTTATGGGCAAATGATTTATGGCTTACTATTGACTCAAAATGTATAGTATTTTGGCTGTGTATACGATATTATGTATGTTATATGTATGCACACTATGATTGACTCTTATGGGATGAAACAAAACAACAAAAATGTTTTAAAATTAATGATTTATTTCTCATTAAGTGGTTTTTTAGTATTAATAATTATAATTATTAATTTTTTTTAATATACTAAAGTAGAATCCTATTAAATTAAGTTTTTATATGTATCTTTTAATTTTATGTGTTGTTTATGATTTATATATATATATATATTGCCTTTTTTGAAATAAATAAAAATATATTTAAAAATTCCAATTTTTTGTAATATAATATATACATATGCGATGACCATAATTGTAACAATTTTCCTATTTTTTGTCTGTGTAAACATATAGATAGTAAATATTGTAATAATAATAATAATATTTTGTTTTTCATATAACATTAGACTGTATTTTACATGTACTGTATTACGCCATTGATTTAGATTTAGTTAAAAAAGACATACAATTTTTTTTAATCATTTGTTGCTTCATTAATATTATTGGATGTGCAATAGTAATCGTATAGATTATAATACTGTATATATATATATAATTTTACAGTTAGTTTAGTGAAAAATTGCTTACTGTCTTTGAAAATGGGGTTATGAGACACAAATATACATATATTTATAACGTATATGCTGTATATATATAACATACCTGTGTGTGTGTGTTGTTATCTCATAAATTTTGCTAATGATAAATAAGTAATACTTGAGTTGAATTGTGTATTAGATTTATTTGTCGAGTTTATTGGGTTTGCGTGTGTGTGTGTGTGTGTGTGTGTGTGTGTGTGTGTGTGTCTTATATATATTTTTTAAAATAAAATCTAAACTTAAATTACGATATAAAAAATAAAAATAAAATTTCTAATGTGTATATAAATGTGATGTTTAACCGATATTTTTTTCTAAAACAGCATTTGATAGTATACTTTTTTTCTATGCTATGATTACTCTACTATTGTATGAAAAAAAATCATAAATATAGTATTGTTCAGCACATATACATACAAAAATAGTCAAATATATAGATAGCTATTAACTTATAAAAAATCACAGCACAGTTGGAATCAATACTAGATTTGAGATTAAATTATATTACATTAGTGGCACTGGTATTACATTTAAAAAAATGAATTTCCAACTGTTATTCTCACCATTAAATTTAATAATTAGTTTGCTTTTCAAATGACACAATTATTTGTATACTAATTACTAATAATCTTTATATATTAGACATATTTGGTTAGTTAGTGATAGTAATATTGGTTAATATATTTAGCATTAATTAGTATGCAATAAATGAGTGAATGAGTAAGTGATTAATGTGTTTGAGAGAGTGAGTGAATGAGTGTTAATAATAGCGATTAGTGTATAGTTTGTGTGTGTGTTTTGTGGTGCGCTTACCGGCGCTGGACCTTCCCTTAGTCCTCTGTTTGTTGTGCTGACCTGAGTTACCGGAGCTGTTCATGGATTTGGAGCTAAGCAATGACGATGCGCTGTGATGGGAGTGATGGCTATAACCGTATGGAGAGCCGGCATTGACAGTGCCGGACGTTGGCGATCCGACACCGCCGGAGCCGACATATGGTGAGGGATAGTAGGGATTGATTGACGACGTATGATATGAATGGTGTGCGCTCTGATTAATGCCGGGCGAGAAGTTTGCTGAACTACTCGTACCTTCTCGTGGTTTACTACTCGTGCAGTTCGTTAAGGCCGATCCCAGGGATGTGATCATATTGTGATGAGTGGCTGCGTTCACAAAATACGGCTTCATTTCACTGCCGACACCACCCGCTACTGATGACAATGTGTCCGAACCGATGCTGCACGCGATGGCCGCCTGTGAGCTACTACTGGCGCTGCCACTCGCAAAATCGTTGCCGAGTGAGTTACCGGAATGACCACCATTGGCCTGTGAACTGCCCGACGCAGAACCGCTTCCACCGGATACTGTGTCAGGTGTGGCGTCTTTCGGTGGCGTCGGAGGAAAACTGAACAAATGTGGACTAGAATGCGACTGTGCCGCCGACCCGTGTGCTGAAACGTCCATTCCCGCTGGACTCGAGTGATGGACCGCTCCCTTAGCGGCCGCACCAAACCAATTGGCACCCGACGGATGATGAGCCGGGTGAGGCACCATTGGTGACTTGCCGTCGGCTGAGATCCATGGATGCAATGGACTGGGAAAGTGTGGCCGATATACCCCACCGTTAGTCATACGAGCTATCATTTAATAAAAAGATAAATAAATAACCAATTATTAAACTGTATGTGCGATAATATATTTATTGTATATAACAGTCCAAATCTATATATTATTTCATGTCTTTTACAGCTAATAGCTTAAGGGATAGTTGACTGTATTTTATTAATTTCATGTATATAAATATAATAATTATCTTTATATAAATTATCTACATATATAAATAGATATCAATTAACAAATTTAAAATTATTTTATTGTTTTTTTTTTGTTTCTTTGTTTTGGTTTAGTGTTAAAAATTGTGTACACAAACACCCTTTTGTATGCAAACAACCAAAAAATTTGTTTAATTTATTAATCGATTGCTTTATCGATTGACTTGCAGTCAAACAAATTAATAATAAAAATTAAATTGAAACAAAATTATATTAAATTTTCTCGCATTTTGTAATAAATGCAATAAATTATGCATAGAATTAAATGTTATGCAAATACAGGATATATCTGAAAAAAAGGTTTTTATAGCAATATTTTTTAATTATCATATAAACAGATACTATAGAAATATATTTTATTACATTTATTTATGCCAATTTTCTATATAATTTTTTATTATGTAGAAAATACTTTATTAATCAACACAAATATAATATATAATATATAAATATTATTAATTAATTAGTTTATTTTAATAATTACTATGTTTTTTAAATATATCTAATATCAAGATATTCGGATATTTGGGTTTCAGAGAGAAAAAAATACAACAAAAATATTATATTAAAAGATTTATGAATTATTATTGAGTTTATGATCTTTAGCTCATTTATTGCGATATTTAAGGCATAAAATAAGTCAAAAATTTATAATATCTTTCTTTTTTGTAAAGAAAAAAATGCTATTTAATTGAGTTGATATAACTTTTCTCTCTCTCTTTCTTAAAAACTTTTTTGATCTCTAATATAGATAGCCTTCAGGGCACTGGTATTTAACGCATATACTATACTCATATTTAATATCTGAATATATACAGCACAGACATTACAAGAGAGAGAGAGAGAGAGAGAGAGAGAGAGAGAGAGAGCCGATACTCGGGAACAATGCTCCCTCCCATTCATATATAAATACAAAGTGACTTAAATAATATGTAAAACTATTAGATATCTCACAAACAGATAATGTTTTTTTGTTGTTACAAAAGATTATATTTGCAAATATAATTGATTATATAATCACAAATTAGCGGTTCATTGCCAAATGTGTAGTACTGTACTGTATTTTCTGTTATGAATATCTAAAAAATTATTTTTTTTAAATCACAACTTTTTTATGATATATCATTAATTGAAAAAATCTAGTTATTTCAACGATGAATGGGTTATTGAATGAAATAAATGTTATGATAATTAGATGATTTAACTGACGAGACTTTAGATAACAGTCCAACTCATTATACTGTATAACTAAAGCACTTATCAATGTTTTTTTGTGTAATAAATAAGATTTTAATAAATTAACAACCATTTAGTTCACCATTTATTTAGTAATATATATCTTTAAATCATTATTAATCTCTCTCTCTCTCTCTCTCTCTCTCTCTCTCTCTCTCTCTCTCTCTCTCTCTCTCTCTTGCATTACTATTATTATAATTAAATTTAATTAAATTTTATTTTAGTCTGGACTCTAATTACATAATATTGAAAATTTTGAATTTTTATAAAAAATATTTAAAATTATATCAAATGTATTTTTTTATAAATTGTATAAAATTTCAATTTTGCTTTTTGGTGTCAAATCTGGTACAATCTTACCAAATAAGTGCAAAATAACTCTATGTGTCTTAAAATTATATAAGAGATGAGACATTAGTAAAATTTTGTGGTTTTTAGGTTAAAATTTAAAGAGAGATTTGTGAAAAATTAATACTGAGTTTAGCAGACAATTTTTGAGTGAGTGAGTGAGTGAGTGAGTGAGTGAGTGAGTGAGTGAGTGAGTGAGTGAGTGAGTGATACATGAAATATATAGTATCACATCATATATATATATATGTGATGTTTAGCCGCTCACAGTATGGTGTCATACATATCGTGGTATATATGGTAAGGCATCGGCGTGTGGCCCATATTTTGCAGGCATTTCCATATTATACAAAGTACTGTATATGTAATACAGTACTAGCATTACATGACACTATGGCACTGGTCCGCTGGAAAGGGCACTGGTATTTAGAGTGTCTTAAAATAAGATACCCATTCAGTCATAATATGTTTTTGCAGTCTAATGTAACACTAAATTATTTGGGTGTAAATGTTTTGCTCAGTTATGTCTTTGCACTCGGGTTTCTGTCTTTCAATTTTTTTTTACTTTTACAAACATATAACTCGACCGGAAAATTGTAAAAATGAAAAATGTTTGAAAAGTGTGTATATATATACTATATATATAACTAACTAACTTTCCCCTATGGTGTGACACTGTTTATTCACTTAATTTTATGTCACATATGAAATGCTTTACCGTTTCTTTTTCTTTTAGTGATGACCCCTAACACCGACACATTGTTGTCGAGAGTGTAATTGAATTTTGAGAAATTTAAGACATTTTTATTTTTTTAAAAAAATAACAATTACAATAATAATAATACTTTTTCAGTTATACAGTATAGTAATAATAAAAATAATAAGATTTATTTTTCTGGTGGCAAACACAATAACTACACTTATTTGTTGATAACTAACTATCCGAGAGAAACAATTAGGATTATCCCAGTGTTCGGGCATATGGCTTGTTATATGGTGTGTGTGTGTTTGAAACAGTCAGTACTCACGATTTGAATAGTTTTGTGCATTACTACATGAGAGAGAGAGAGAGAGAGAGAGAGAGAGAGAGAGAGAGAGAGAGAGAGAGAGAGAGAGAGAGAGAGAGAGAGAGAGAGAGAGAGAGAGAGAGAGAGAGAGAGAGATGGTATATGAATCTGGTTTTTCGCAATTTCAACCAATTTTGACAGTCAGGGCGGTTAGCCTTTGGCTTTAAATGTGTTAAATCTATTGCAACTTTACGTTTGAATTATGATTTCAAATCTACCAAATTAGCACAATTGCATAGATATATCATATGTAATAACTCTTATATATATTGTATAATAAATATAATACTATATTCATTGCTATATATATTATAAATTGCTAACCAATTTAGAAAAATATATGATTCATTCACTTGTTTTATGATATAAATGTGTTTAAACAGTAGAGAGAAAAAAGCTATTTTTGTTTTGTTGCTATAACATTGAAGATATATCTATAATAATAATACTAATAAAAATAAAACATACACTCATACTGTTTAAATGTATTGGTATTATATATAATATAAATACTGTATATGAGTGACTATTTTCAAATATAAAATACATAAACACAACTCAATGTCAAGAAAATGAAATTTTTGCTCATTTTTATAGAAAATAATATCACATTTATGTATATATATATATAAAATAGATAATACTTTTACAATTCACTTATGAGATAATGCTTTTACTGTAAAATAAAAAAATCTTATGGTATCTCTCTCTCTTTCTCTCTCTCTCTCTCTCTCTTTCATAGATATAATCAACTTCTGGTGTTTTTATTTTCGGTGTTTCCCATCATATCAATGGTTAGATATCTGATCTCTCACTATATATAAGATTCTTTGCCCAGAACTATGACTTGCGATAAGAGACAAGATTTTTTGTTACTATTATACATACATTTTTTTGTTAGTACACTCTTTTTATTATAAAAATAGTGTATTATATTTGTTTTAAACTTGATTTGTTTGTTGTGTGCATAAAATAAAATTAAAAAAAACAAAATGTGTTTTGATATTACTTATGAAAATTCTGGTCCATAACTCACTTAAATTTTTTTATGTATATCTATATATGTATACAGTATATTTATGCACTAGAATATGACCAACAATCGCTAGTATAACTTATATGATATCTGTAAAATTATCTCTCTCTCTCTCTCTCTCTCTCTCTCTCTCACACACACACACACACACACACACACACACACAATCTATAATAATACAATGAAATTGATTTACACTCTCCTATGATTTGTTTGATTATATATTATATACATAACTTATATATAATACTGTATATACTAAACACAGGTATTACACAAATCAACTAAAGGTTAATTTCTGTGTCTTTTTCTCTCTATCTCTATATTTATATAACTAAATACAGTAAATAAGTTATGTAAGGCTATAGTGTTATGTTTTTTTTGATGTCAATAATAATAATAATAGCATATCTAATAAAAATAGCTATAAAATAATGAATACTTTTAGTGGTGGTGTCTGTCAAAGCCCAGGCATACTAAACATTATAACAAAACAAACACATATTCAATCACTTTGTGTATGTGTTTGTCTATGGTATGCCTTGAGCCCAGTGCTAGTCAAATAAATCTCATCTATATTTAATGATTGACCGCACTGGTAGATCATTACAGGAGAGAGAGAGAGAGAGAGAGAGAGAGAGAGAGAGAGAGAGAGCACTGTTAGTCCTGGTTAGCCCTCACCATGTAGTTTGAAGCGCTGGTGTTATATTTAATTTATGGTTGTCAGTCATACAAACAGTGCCTTAAATAGCAAATTTGATGGACATGTTAAATGGCAACACTATGTGGCCGATGGGCGCACACACACACACCACCACCACCATCACTACCCATACCCACGATACATACTGGTGCAAAACGGGCTGGCCATCAAACTTGATGCCTTTCCCCGAGACAATATTGCACTTATAATGTGTGCATAATAGCCATCAAAAAATGCAAACTACTTATGTTTTGTTATGCACACAACATAATACAATACATTGTATATATTGTTTGCTTATATACAAGTGATTTGATGGACACAAATACATGTGCCGTACGTACGCCCAGATATATACCGATGCAAAACGGCTTATAAATAGTTATTATTATTTATTATTATTTAGTCTCCTAATGTTTGACTTTTAAGCTTTTAAAATACTTTTATATTATGATTATTATTATTGCTATTATTTGTATATTTATTTGTATATACATTTTTAACTCAGTTTTTATATTCATCTCAAACACAATACACTACAATTGTTAGGTTGTATGCAAACCTCTTATATTATGTTTATAAATATATTTAGCTGTCTTATCATTATTTTACTTTGAAACATATTATTATTGCTATTTATAAAATCAATCGATTACTTAATATAAGTTTTTATTTAACTTTATACCCCTTTTAAAATATTAATAAAATAATTGAATATTATATATATATACTGTATAAACATCTATCTGTAAACTAATATCTTATTTTTATTAATGAATCTAAAGGCAACTCAATATCATAGGACAAAAATTATAGGGACTGCGGGTGTGTATTATATGTATGTGATGTGTGTGTGTTTTGTTTGGGATGTCATATATTATATAAAAAATTCAAACCTCTCTTATGTAAACTATTTTCCTGTAGCTGATCGCTGGTATTTCTGGCCATCGAGTTGGCCGAACTCATGGCATTTAGATGATGCAGATGATGATGATGTGAACTCATGGATGACATGCCGGGCGGCGGTAACAGTGTGGTCACGTGATGATGGGGTGATGAGAACACTTGGCTATTGGTGTGTCCCTGGACAACACCCGACGTCTGCATATGACCGCCCGGTGTGTCGCCAATTTGTACGTTATGGTGATGCTGGTGATGATTCTGTGCCACCAGATCTTGAAGGCTGAACTGATCCGACAGCGTGTCCATCATTATCATATGATAATCAATTGTCACTTAATATTATGAAACAACAACAAAAAAATGCAAAAAAATGCTTCACTAATAAAATTTAGTGAAAGTTTTTTTTATGTTAAGTTGAAAATTTTAAATCAATATTTGTCTCATCAAATCATTTACATTAACACATCGTGTCTTTAAATGAGATAATAACAAATCGATTGATCTTACAATCAGATTCTCTTGAAGTTTATCATTCAATATAATGGTTCACTGAATCTGATAGTCAAACAATTAATAAGATTATAATTATTATTATCGTAACTATTGTTATCACATAATAATTATAGATATAATAAGTGATACATATAATAAAACACAAGTGTCATTAAAAAACTTGTAGTCAATACACAAATAAAATATAATTTGTAAACAAATATATATATCAATCAATCAGCAAATTCTTGATAATTACAGTAAATAAAAATCGGGAGATATTTTCAGTGCACATATGATATGAATTTTTCATCAGAGATATATCGCTGCACTCAGAGATAGAGAGTGTACTGTATATATGTCTGTCTTTATATGCGCTCTGCGTGTATGTGCCGTACAAAATGTTGTGTATATCTGTGCCTACCAGTGCTTTTTCCCAAAACCAACACACTATCCTCACAGCACAGTTGACTGACTGTACGGCTTAGTTATGGTCTGTGTGCTTATCGCTTGGAGTATGGAGAGAGAGAGAGGAAACACCTACCAATTCATAGCACTGTTAACATTCATAATCTTGTCTCCAATGTTATCTGACTTGAGGTGTGGCTATCGTATCTTATGGGTTGTTCCCCTACCACGAGCTCCGGCACCAGACAAGCGCACCGACCAAAACCATTGGACTACCAGTTCGAGAGGATAGTTGTGTTTTTAAACAATTCGTTGTTCACTTATTCTCTTTCAGCTCTTTGAATATAATACAACAATTTCTTTGATTTCTTCCTAATGGATGAATGTCTGATCCATACAATAATTTCAGATTCAGATGAGAGAGTGAGACAATCGTTATTTTTTTTGTATAGAGATAATCACTATAATGATTGGTAATAACCGTTAAAAAACAGTGACCAACAAAAAATATAAAATGATTTGATCAATATGTTAATAGAAATGATGCTAATGCGATAGTGATAATCAGTTTGTAATATTTGATCGCAATATTATTATAGTTATTATGTGTATATCGATGACCCTAAATGTAGATAAAAAAAAGAAAATTTAATAAAATTATTTTTTAATAATTTTAAATTAACTTTAAAATACATATTATATTAATATTTTTAATATTAAAACTTATAATTTTTAGTGCCAGTGTATTTAATGGTTAAATATAAAAAAAACAATATTTAATATGATAATTTTTATGACAACATTATTATTATAATTATTATTATAAAAATTCAAACACATTTCACTCGTGTATTATTTAAATGCATTTTAATATTAAATAATTTTATTAATTATCTCAATTGTCAGTCTGTCTTTTATTTTATTTTAATTTTATTTTTTGCTAACCGTCCTATTAATTAATACATTGTATATAATAATTTAATGCTTAGACTTGACATCCCTTTTACACACAGTTTTACTGTATTTTAATTAAATCGATATTTTTTGCTATATTTTATATCTGACAGCACATACACATACAACCCTTTCCTCTTGTATTCTCTCTCTCATAATATACAATAAAATGTTATAATATTATATTACTAACAATAATTTAATTATAAGCCATAACTCAATACAGGGGTGCTATTAAATTGACATTAACGTTATTATTAATTAATTTTATGATATTGTTTATATAAATAAATTTAATGCAAGGGATCCAATCATTTTATCATATATTAATGTGTTTTGTTGATTCATTATAATACATATTATATTGTTTAATAGTTTGCTTAACACAAACTGTTTAATAATAATACAGATATTTTTAAAAAATACATACTCTTTTGTTTCAATCAATTTAGGTTCCCATCAATTATATTAAATAACTAAAAAATGTTATTTTAGTAAATTTTAAATTATATAACTTTGTATATTTATATATACATTATATAAACTACAAAAAATTGTTATATTAAATATATGGTTTATAATCACCAGTTTAAGGCAGATTAGAAAAAAGATACCTAAAATCGATAGAGAGATTGTTATGTATCTATGTATGTGTGTGTGTGAGTGTGTGTGTGTGTGTGTGTGTGTGTGTGTGTGTGTGTGTGTGTGTGTGTGTGTGTGTGTGAGTGAGAGAGAGAGAGAGAGAGAGAGAGAGAGAGAGAGAGAGAGAGAGAGAGAGAGAGAGAGAGAGAGAGAGAGAGGGATAGTAATGCACACATACTCATAGGCCAAACACAACAATAATGTGTCAGATATTCATCACTTATTTTTTAAAGTATTAAAAAAACTAAAGCAACTAAATAACTGATCCTCTGATCTTACTGTATGTGTTTGAGAGGCAAAAAATAAAATAGTCGGCACTAAACACACATATAAACATATATAACAATTTTCATCTCATTATATGTTACATGTATTACATAACAATTTTTGACATAATATACTGTTATATACTGTATATATATATATATGTTGTTTAATAGAATATAATAATAAAACCTTTCGCTCGAAAAAACATAATAAAAAATGAATATATATATATATATATTGTATATATAACTAAAAATAAAATAAATGCAGAACATATAGCCATTTATGTATTCAACTAATACTTACAAAACTATATAAATAATATAATAATAATAATAATAATAATAACTTAAGTAACAAACAAAAAGTCAGTGACTTTTTTCAAAACAATGGATAAATACATATAAATATTATACAACATATAAAAAAATAATATAGGAATTAAAAAATATGAATTATTACTTTTATTAATATTATTATTATATATGAGAGAGAAAATCAGATTATTATTGTTTTAATTGATTAATGAGCGATTCAGGCAATCAGATATAGTAGTTATTACACTGTTGTTAATACTGTTAATGATAACACTGTGTGAGCTGTTGTTGTTGAATATACTATTGTTATTAAAGACATTAAATGTGATATATATTCTGTATAATTGATTGTATATTATCTTAGTTTTATTTATATATTTTGTATACAGTATATACAGTATATACAGTATATACATTTATTTATTTTTAGTTTTTTTTATTAACCATAGTTTTTACGCCTATGCATTTGTATACCGTATACTGTACTACATGTATGGATATGATTTTTGATTGGGTATAATACAGTATTTTGTATAATTGGTTGTAAATACTGAAAATAATAATAAGAAGAAAAATAATTAATATTTTTAAATATTTTACGACAAACACAATAATTGCAAAAATAATTTTTCAAAAATAATATTCAATTCTTTAACTATTCAATGCTATTATAATAGTGTAAATATATCGCCCATAATATCAATGTTATTTAGCAAACAAGCCTTTGGTTTATTTATTTTATCAGTTTATGTATAATTTATGTTACAAATTATTGAAAACTAAAGATACTATAAAAAAATATTTAGCAAAACCTAAGCAAACATTTAAATTTTATATACAATTTAGTGTCTCTTATTTTCACTCGACTTTTTCAGTCTTTGTCTTTTTCAGTACTTTTTCTGAGACTTAATAACGAGTTTTGAATATCTTTCTCTCTTTCTCTTTCTCTCTATCTCTCTCTCTCTCTCTCTCTCTCTCTCTCTCTCTCTCTCTCTGAAAGTCTTTGTTTCGTTTGGATAATTATTTTAGTTATTTTTTTAGAACTCTCTCTCTTTCTCTCTCTTATGTCACTCTGTTTTGTCGTTTTGCCGAAGGGCAGAGAGAGAGAGAGAGAGAGAGAGAGAGAGAGAGAGAGAGAGAGAGAGAGAGCAACTATTATCAAAATTAAAGAAATAGTTATGTGAATGAAGTTTTATAGCGTCGTTTTGAGAGTGAAAATGCTATGACTATGACTATGACGACGACTAGAAACCATTACTACACACACACACGGCTTATATATGTATGAACTAACAGTGACGCTAAACCATAGAAATTTACGACCAATGGCTATGAAAAATAATAGTGTGTCTCAAATGGTAACCAACTAAGTATATACAAACATACAATATATATATTATATATACTATAGTTTATATATATATATATAAACACAGAGATGTGTCAGTTAGGTCTGTATGCATAATAGGAGCCACTCGGCTGTCACTATATTTTAATGTCCAAACCAAATGTCAAATACCAATAAAAACACCTATTATTTGACTGTAGGGGTAAATGGTTGAACCCAATAAATTGGACGACATTGGCGTATAACTTAACGACCAAAAAATTTATCTATATACTGTATATATATAAATAATATATGGCACATATACCCAATAAATAATTAAAAACTAAAAAAAATATTTATCTATTATTTTTTTGTCTCTCAATTTTATGCATATTTATTATACTTAAGAAAATTGTTAAACTTATAATGTCTTTGTCTATACCTATCTATACCTTATTGATGACTGCGACCAATGTTTAAAACAAAAATAATAATAATATTGTGTGATTGTTATGAGTGAATAAAAGAGAGTTAAATAACAGATAATAAATCATTTTATAAATTTAATCATATCTTGAATGGTTTAGCAATATATAATAAATAGTATAATATTGATGTTTGTTTATTTTCTCTCTATCTAAATGTTTTCACGTTAATGTTATTTTATGACAAAATGTGTTTTTAAGTCTCCAAATCACTGTCTATTACCTGCTATGCATATGTCATCTAAAATGTCATTTTAGGCAAATTTTTTGCTCTCTCTTATCTAATCTTCAATATAGTATAGACTTTTTCTCACCGAGTTTTTTTGCAAACATACACATCACAGACACACACATAGTTTAATGGTTGGCACTGATAGCACCTGAAAATGCCATTCAAATGGTTTGCTTGTCTCTCAATATTATGGGTGTCTCCACAACAATAAGTATATATATATTTATATTATATATCTACCACTAAACGATTGGCGAGATGTTTATCTATGCCCTCTGAATTGGCTTTTATCTTAAAAAACTAGACTTTTGTCTTTGAATTGCATTTTTGTGGCCACAGTTGCCTTCCAATGGCTTTTTACCCCCTTTCTTATCATTGCAATCCTTAAGCAATGGTATTGATAACATTTTATTGTATTACTGGTGAAAATGTGACCACTGGGTCGCCATCAATAGACAACATCTCAAGATATGGTTAAATGTAATGTATGTTTATATAAATATATTTTTTCTCTCTTTTGCACTGTGTGTGTGCGCGAGCTATCAGTGATATCATATATGTGCACACATTAGGAATGGGTGTTAATCAGTAATCAGATGTCTTAAAACATAGTGTTTAATGTTATTGTTTTATTCAAATATTATATATAATAGCCATTAGCTCTTCCTTAAAGACCGCAATCTTATTACTGTTTTATCTTTTGGTTTATTTACTATAATATAATACTGTAGTTATATAGCTCTACACAACGTTTTTTTTATATAAAATGTATCGTCAAATCAAAACACATTGTAATAAGTATGTCTCCTAAAACATTACAAAAACTTTCCTCTCTTATATATATATATATATTTATTTATATAATAAAATCTTATCAGTAATTGTTAGCACAAAAAAAGTTAATGAGATCTCATCTCTGGCTTTTTGTGCGATTTTTTTTTCATTTTAATGTTAAAGTTTTGATTTTAATGAGTTGAGAGCTAACAATTCAATGGAGAGCTTTCAGGGATAGACAGATAGACAGTGACAACTTCACCACTTATGTTATATAATATCAGTGCTACGTGTTTGTAGATAATGAACCACAACAAGGGTGTCATCAAAAAATTGAATGTCTTTTTATTTACCATTTTTTCACTCACTCTCTCTCTCTCTCTCTCTCAACACTCACATCATTGAATACAATGTATACACAAGTTTACATTACGTTTGTGTGAGTGTGTGTTAAAAAAAATATTGCATTAATAAAACTTTTATTTTCAATAGACATAAATTTTTATTTGAGTGAAAGCTCTATTGTGAATTGAATTAAATAGAAAAATACAATTATTTTTTAGTTTATAAAAATTATTATTTACTCTCTCTCTCTCTCTCTCTCTCTCTCTCTCTCTCTCTCTCTCTCTCTCTCTCTCTCTATGTCTGTCTGTCTTTCCATAAAATTCATTGAATAACACTTTTGTATTGATTTATTGAATTGAAACTAAAAATCATTCTCTCAGTAAGTTATTCATTAAATATTATTATTATTATAACTGTTTGAATATCAAAAGCATAACATTTATTATAATACTAAATAATAAGAGTTGTGTAAAGCATTGATAGAGAAATGAGATGTCTATCAAACAGGAAGAGTGCGAGAAAGTGGAAGAGATTTGGCACCAGAACTGTATACCCGATAGAGCACTGGTATGTATGCAAAGTATTGTATATCTGAGCTCTCATTTTTTTTACTACTATTACTACTTGAGATTTCATATCCAAATTAACTGCATTTATACACTTAAACAGTACAACATATTCACAACATCTTAATATTATGAGAAATATATACATAAATTTAAAACTCGTGAGTAGTTTTCTTTTTGAATGGACTGGTAATGTCTGATGTGATGGACGCCAGAGCACTGGCAACAACTGGACAGCCGGGTGCTGATCGATAAGACCGATAGGACAGTCATTATAATATTGGTTTGCCAAGTGTTGGTGCGAAACATAACGTCTTTTCACTAAAAACCAAAACCCAAAAAGCAGTTTAATCTATTGGACACACATTTATGTGTTGGCTGTCTATAGAGCATAATTGAGGCATAATTTTTATTATTATATTAACCATAATTGTGGTCAATGTTTAAAAGAAAGAAAGAGAGGAAAGGCAGTCAACAGAAAGCAATAAGAAAATTGCTACAGAAAAAAGTGGTGACGTTTGTTAACTGTTGGTGACTGTACTCATACATACAGTGGGAGAGAGGAGAGAGAGAGAGAGAGAGAGAGAGAGAGAGAGTCGACAGTCGACAAGATGACCACTGATAACACATTACATACACATAACTATTCCTCCAGGAGTTTCCCTGTCGTCTCTTAAATGGTTAAACAATTTCCAAAAAAGCCAGCAAAGAGTACAAACGGTTGGACAATATATATGGAGTCTTAAAGTTTATGTCCAAATGATCGTTACATACTATGAAATACCGTATGTGTGTGTTGTCTGTGACTATAATATGTGTACTAAAGGAGAGGGAGAGTCAACAGTTAAGACACAAGAATGAGGCCTCAAATTTATATACAATATATACTGTATACGGGTATATAAATATAGCCAAACATTGTAACAGTTGTGTGTCGTTTGACTGCTATGTGATGTACATTAAAATTGTCGTCGACTTGAATGGTATCGTCACTCGACTGGTGCCACGGAGATGAGCTCAGGGCTCATATGGTATAACATGTTTTACTGGACAAACATACATATATAGACACATATGACGTTCAATGACTTAAAACTTGAGGGCGCCGTCGGCTTTAAGGACCAAAAATTCGGCTTTTGATGAGAGAGAGAGAGAGAGAGAGAGAGAGAGCACTAGAGGACATTCATAATTAATGAGAAAATTACTAGTGTATAGGACTGTCGTTTTTTTAGATGTCTTTCCCAAAAATTTCATTCTCTTCTATCTATTCTCTCACAAGTCTTAAATTTTGTGCTTATTTTGCTCACAAAACCACTCAAAACATTTTGATTGATTCCCTTTCGCATGAAATACTCAAACAAATTACAGTATAAATACCACTATTTGTTGTTGTTGTTGGATGTCATTGTGGTATTACTCAAAAAATCCCTGTCCTCACAGTATGAGAGATGCCTTAATTTTTTTGGCTAATAATTTATGGCCATATAATTTGACAATTTATTAAATGTGTTAGTGTTTATGCTTTTCTACTGTACAATTGATTTTTAATTATTTATGCAAATAATATGTATATCACTTTTACTAAATTATTGCAATGTTAGTAATTTGTTGACATATTTGCATAAGTTTTAGACCACAAAAATGTTTGAAAACATTTATACAAAATGCAAACTATTTTTTATGTGTTTGAAAAAAATGATAACATGTTTTACTTTAACAAATAAATCAATATGTTACACATTTATGAATTATAAATTATTTACTTATAAATATTTTTATAAAATTATTTTAAAATATTTAAAATCAAAATTTTGAACTAAATATTAATATATATATATATATATATTATTAAATATAAATTAATTTTGGTATAATAATCGTGTTATAAAAGCATTCAGTTTTAAAAGTATTTTTAATATTTAATAATTTACTTAGACTTAACTTTATATACAGTATAGTAAAAAATAAGTAAAAAATCAATGAATATATCAAGAGTCACTTTAGTTAATTTTGTTTTATTTCAAACTAAATGTTAATTTTTTAAAGTAAAAGTTTTAACTAATAAATATTAACCCGATATTAAAAATGATTACAAAGTTTGATAAGAAATTTAAATTAATTTTTAAATAAAAAAACAAATATTTGAGACCAGTTTTGATTGCAATTGAGTGAAATCTGACAGACATATATGAATTTTCAACAAAAATCAAATAAAAATCAAATAAAAATAATAATTGCAAATAATTTTCAAAACTACTAATTTCATTAAAATAAAAAAAGTTGAGTAAAATCACAGCACTTCTATAAAAATATTTACTAATTTTAAAAATAAAATCATTAAATGACTGACTTTTTTCAATTTATATTTCATATTGTTTTGCTATTTAAATAAAAATAAAAAACAAATATTATAGTAATAAAATTCATTTAAATTATGTATACCATTAAAATAGCTTAAAATTTGCATATTTACTATATATTGGTAATAGTAAATTAATAAAATAAATAAATGCTAATGTTTTAAATATATATATATATATAAATTAAAAATATTTATTAGTTGCAGCTATTTTGATTTTCATAGTCAAATTAAGGGAAAAAATAAAAAATAAAATATTTTATTAAGTATAATTGAATACTAAAAATAATAGTAAAAAATTTTACATAAAACTTAAAGTAAGCTAATAATAGTTGTTAATCTAAATTTAGCTCTCAATTAAATACGGAAATTAAGCACATATTAAATGTATTATTCTATATATACTATATTTTATATATAAGTTATATTTTTATAATCTGTATAAATAATTTTATAGTTATATTGTAAATTTGCTTTATATTCAATAGTTTTTTTTCAAACAAAATAGTTGTGTACAAAATCAGTTTGAAAAATCTTAATGAAATTTCCCGGTTGTGTTATGTGTGTGTGACTCACGATTTTTTAGTTTGATTTGATCTGATCGGAGACAAACAAAAATATTTTTATATACATTCAATATATTTCTTTAGTGCAAATAATGTATATATAATCGCTGACATAAAAAATTTTCTGTTTGTTTGTGAATAAACAGTATCTACTATTTATTTATTGATAGTATAGTATAAAATTAACTCATTATTTCATTGCACTTATACTGTATAATACTGTATAGTTTTGTATAAACATTAAATTAAGTACTGGTGTTAAAAAAACCCAATCCTTATTTGATATATACTATGTATTGTATATAAATATTGTATAATAATTTATGATATCAAAGAATCTCAATGTTTATTATTGATATAAATTTAATGACACGACATCTGATTATTGACTTAACCTTTAACTAAACTAAAATAGTAATAACACACTTAACACAACACAACAACACTTGTGTTATTATTATCTCATTGACTAATCGATACTTATTTTATCTTTTAGTTTTCCTACTGAATTGTTAAGAATATTTATACATAACTTATATTATATTATAAATATATAGAATTTTATTAAATAAAGTTAATCGATTATTTATCTTTTAAAAAAATTAACTAACTATAACATCTATATTTTATATGTGATATAATGTAAAGTATATTTAACGTTGATATAAATTTATGTATACATTATGTATATAAATAAAATAAAAAAAAGTCTAAAGTAGTTTTAAGATCAAAATCTCATTTTTTATAGGATAGCAGTATTATTATTTAGTAGTCAAGTGTTCTCTCTAGAGATGGGTAAATAGAAATTTCTAATAAATTTTCCTTAAAAAATTCTAGTAAATTTCTCAGGAATAAATTTTATTTCTATACTATGGGATCTGTGCTATGGGTTTAGTGTACACTAGACTTCTATACAAATAGGATTCCTATATATATAAAATTAATAAAATTATATTTATATATTTTTGTAAAACTTTATTTATCATTAAAATATATATTATTAAATGAATTATTTTTCTACTTTAAATATTAATTAAAATATTATTTTTATTATTTAGATTTATTTGTAATTATAATGTATTTTTACAAGCTAACAAATATTGATATAACAAAATTAACATTGGGATACCATAGACAGAAATTTCTTTTAGAAACTTTCTAGAAATTTCTCTTTTTTGCCAACTCTAGTCTCTCTCTCTCTCTCTCTCTCTCTCTCTCTCTCTCAAACAGTCACTCACTTACTCATCTTACAGGACAACTATAATTTGTATTTAATTATAAATTAATTTTAAACATTACTTATTAATATAACTTTAGGTCGTGTGGTTGATGGCTATAGATATCATGTGGCGATAAGTAAATCAAATATATATTTTTTGAATTTTTAAAGTAAATACAGTATAAAAATTTTCAAAAAAATCAGTTTTTAATTTTTATAGCTAGTATATCGTAAAAACAAGCTGTTATCTAATAAATTATTGATTGGCAATATTTCAATAAAATTTTATACATATTTTGTTATTTTCTATATTTTATATAATTTTTTATATGATTTGATGTGATTTAGAAATTTTATTTAACTTAATGACAAATTTTTTATACACCATGTATTCAAATATCAAATAATTTTATTATTAATTTAAAACTCGCCCATCAAATTAAAAAACATAATTTACATATTCATATCCATTAAAAAATAATACCAAATTCTCTAAAAAACTTAATTTATTTTTATTGATATTTAAAAATAAATATTGTATTAATGACACATATGTTTCGAAAAAATTAGGTATTATTTAAATACTGGTATTATTAAATCACAATATTTATAGCAATTTAGTTTATTTTCATATTTTAGATAAAATAATAAAACATTTTTAAAAAATTAATTATAGCATTTATGTGTATGCATGTATGTATGTATGTATGTATGTATGTATGTATGTATGTATGTATGTATGTATGTATGTATGTATGTATGTATGTATGTATGTATGTATGTATGTATGTATGTATGTATGTATGTATGTATGTATGTATGTATGTATGTATGTATGTATGTATGTATGTATGTATGTATGTATGTATGTATGTATGTATGTATGTATGTATGTATGTATGTATGTATGTATGTATGTATGTATGTATGTATGTATGTATGTATGTATGTATGTATGTATGTATGTATGTATGTATGTATGTATGTATGTATGTATGTATGTATGTGTGTGTGTGTGTGTGTGTGTGTGTGTGTGTGTGTGTGTGTGTGTGTGTGTGTGTGTGTGTGTGTGTGTGTGTGTGTGTGTGTAATTTTTTGGTCAATGTCCGTTAAATATAATGAAATTATCAGAAATTAAATAAAATTAATTATGTTTTAAACATTAAATTAAAATAATGTATGTTTTGTAAAGTATATTTTTAAAAATCAAATTAATTATATAAATTTATAAAATATTTTTTAAAACTATTTAACTTTAAAATATTAGATAATATTATTATTTATACTAAGTAATTGTTGTTATTAAATAAATAACATAATTAAGACTTACACAAATTTGTCGATACTATCATTAAAAAACTTATGAATCAGTTAATTACCAATTATGAGAAACTAGTTGTGAGAGACAAAGATTTTTTCACAGCTCTCACAAACCAACATATTGTTAAGCAATTAATTTATATTTATATAAATATATTACAGCAATCATACAGTATATACAGTATATATATATATTCTTTCATCATTTATGAGACAGGTTTCCAATCAGATAATAAATTATCACTTTTCTATCGGTATCTCAATTGTGAATTTAAAAAAAAACCAGTAATATAAAGATGATGTGCCCTTACATTAACTAACAGTACTATAGTGTCAAGTGATGCCAATCAACATCATATCACTCCACACTTTAATATAATCTTTCAAATATTTTTATATATAATATCATTAATATCTCATTAATGAGTCAATCAACAAAATTATTATTTATGTGTATGTTTTCCTGACAAATATCAAGATTGTACTGATTATTGTGTTGTTGGTGTTGTATGTATGTATATATATATATATATATTTATAATTATATAATCTATATATATATATATATATATATACTGTATATATAATTTATAACTATAATTACATAATTGTTAATAAAAAAAATAATAACACGAGTCAGTGATTCAATATTTATTTATGTGTTTAGCAAATAATTAAGTTATTGGTTATATATTAAATACAAAATAATAATAAAAATTGCTTATATACATTGTAAAATAATAATAATATAATGATATAAATATTATAATAAGATTTTTGATGCTGTAATGTAATCATCATAGCATTGAAAAAATAAGAAAATTTTATACAATATTAATATTGAGTACATAAAGTATTGTGTCGTTTGCAATAATATTATAATCTCTTAATTTATTTAATGTTTTTTATGCTTATATTTATATATATATATATATACAGTATATACTGTATAAGTGAGAGTAAAGTCAAGTATATTATTATGGGTTTTGTCTTTCTTATCTATTTTTTGTTGTTTCTTATGTCGAAACATATTGTAGTTTATATTATTATTTTTTATGTATTTTTTATACTGTATATATTGTGTGTATATTTTTTAATGTGTCATTTAACTGGTTAATGAATATGATGTGTTTGATTATCTCTATAGTTAAAAGTCATAATAATAATATTTATAATAATCACAATGCATACAAAATATTGAGCAATAGCTAAACACATTATGCTTAATATGTGAAATGTCATTCAACACAAAGTTAGTATTATTAATACATAAGTTTTAAAAAGAGAAAAAAACTTAAACATTAAATAAGAAAAATGATTATAAATTTAAATTAATGAAGACATAGACGTATTGTCAACTGGTTTTTTGCACACAACAAGCTTATCCATTGTGGTAGTGGTGAGTGAGTGAGAGGCTGGTATGGTTTTTAGGTGTGTGTGTGTGTGTGTGTGTGTGTTTGTGTTTGCATGAATGCCAAAGTCATGCTTTAATGACTGTTAAAACACACACACAAACGTGTATTGAAAGGAAAGGGAGAGAGAATACATTCAAAGACACAACTGGTGCTCTAATAGGTAGACAATTAGCGAAATAAAAGTTGGCATAACTACACCCAATGTGTGTGTGAGAGAGAGAGAGAGGTAGGTAACCAACAGTAGATAGAGTGGTATAGACACTGTGTGTGTGTGAGTGAGTGACAGTATTGTTACGGCTCAGCCCCATAATAGCCCAAACCATTAACATTTATGTCATAGAAATAGCCAGTCTGGAGACTAAATAAATTTTAATACTCTCACTATTTTTGGTGTCTTCACATATTATATCTTTTTTTACTGTAAAGGTTAGGCATAACTTCTGGCTTATATATATACATATTATGTATGTGTTTTGTGTTGTGTTGTGTTGTGTTGTGCATCACATTAAGCACCAAAAGTATTTTTTGGGGGAATTTTAGAAACAAAAAACTTTATAAGATTTTAGTTCTCATAATAATTCAAAATTTTTTAAAAAACAAATATATATTTTACTGACAAATATATTTATTGTGATTATTATTTCCAATTATGCATAGTTTGTGTGCACATAATAATTGCATATGTATTATATAGGCATACCTGCTCTCTCTCTCTCTCTCTCTCTCTCTCACACACACACACATCAGATCATACACTATACTAAATAATGGTTTGATGCGACATTTGCTAAAGTCATACATTTGTCTACAGACATTTAAGTGGCCGTCCATTCAAGTCATGTATACAGTATATAACTGTCCCTTAAGGCCGTCTATGTTAAGAGTGAGATGTTTTTGTCAGCAATTTTTATAAACACAGAGGCAATAGGTATTGGAAATATTGGAGCCGTGACTGCATTGCTTTGGCTATACATCTATTCCCGATGTGTCATGAATTTGAACACCGGGAGAATGAATTGGTAAGTCGAGAGAAAGAGAGAAAGAGAGAGAGAGAGAGAGACGACAGTTACAGAGAGCTAGTAAAGGTCCATATCTGATGCCGTCGCAAACTGCCCGGAGCATCGATTCACATCGGGTTTATTATAGATAAAACTAAGAGAGTATGAGAAATGATAGGAAAGGGAGAGAAAGATTGAATGTATGTGTCGTCGTCTTCTTCTTCTTCTCTTTCATCTAAACCTATATCAAGAGTCACTGATAACCATAATTTCAAGCATTTCTTGACGAAACAATCTCTCTCTCTCTCTCCACTACTTACTCACTAAACGATTAAAAGAGCAAATCGTAGTTCAGTTATCATAAAATTATGGACCAACTTATTATCAAATATATATTTTTTTCTACAGAAAAAATACAGTATATTAAACTTATTGCAAAACTTTGATAAATTTTTTTTTGGAGTGTAGTTCTGGTCTTTCATATCATATTTAAGAGCACTTAAAACTAAAATTCTTAGATATATATATATATACTGTATATTCTTTTAGTTTTAAAAATCTTGAGTCACTATATACTGTAGTATTAAATACATTGGCACTGGTGTTTCAAATGAGTGCGAGTAAGGCCTGTATTTTAATAGCTGATATGCCATAAGTTTTGCTATATTAAAGTGCACCGTTGTCTCACTGTCTACAAGTTTGTGTGTGTGTGTGTTGTGATCTAAATAGTCGATTAGGAGACCCTTTTATCTTATAGTAAAACTCTAACGAAACATTGATTTATTAACTTTATGTTTTGATCGATAAGATGAATAAATTACTTCATGATTATCATTATTAGGGCCTCTAAATAGCTGAGAGAGAGAGAGAGAGAGGCTTACCATTTAGATCTAGAATGAGAGGATAGGGAGATAGTGGGGAACACCATCATCAACATCAACAACAACAACAAATACCAAAAAACCTAAAGCCTTAACAAAAGAGGCGTTTATTGTTCACACCTTATTCAATGTATTTAACAATAAAAAATATAACAAAATTTTGCTGTTTTTTTTCGTTCAAATTTTCATCGATTTTTTTCTCTCTCTCTTCCCGGTTCTCTACACTACCGTTCCCTTTAACACAACACTATTTTCTGGTTAAGCACATGAGCTTATGGCTGTGCGCTGTCTTATAATATACCGATTCTCATATATACTGTACACATACTAAGTATGACAAAATTCTGGTGTTTATATTTAGCTTAAATAAAATATTATAATATTGTTATTTTTATTATTATTACAATGATTTTTTAGGCATCATTTAAGCACTGGAGTAACGTTATAATAACATTACTTAATACACGTTGATTTTGTAGGAGTGTGCTATATAAAGTATATATTGGTACTGTAAATGTATTGAAAATACTACAATATTTTACGATACACTTATTTTTAGTATATTTCTCAGAAAATATTCTGTATATTAGTAAAAATAAAAACATATTTTTAATATATTATATATATTACGATATATTTTTATGTATCGTACATGTTATTTCGTTTATATGTTGGCTTATTTACAGTGTGTATAAACTATATATTAAAATCATATTTGATGTAATCAAAATTGATTTTTTATTTGTTAGTTAGATATATTGTATTATATACATTACATATATAAATTTTATTTATTCAATGCACATATTATTTAGTGACTTATTTATTACTAGTTATTATAAATATCATTGTATATGTTATGTATAGTATTGTGTATATTCTGTATAAAAATACAAACAAACAAAAACTAAAACAACAAAATTGTGTTGTAATCATATCATAATATAATCAATTTTTATTATCAAGATATTCTATAAAAAAATAAAATAAACTCAACATTAATATTACTATATAGTATATATTGATAGATAAATGTGATAATATTTATTAATAATATATTATACTGTATATGCAAACACATAATATATATTACATAAAAATAAAGTAATAGCAAAAATAAAAATAAATAATATGATATTTATTTATTTTTATTTATTTATTTATATACGATATATATATAATACACGAGTCATTTTTAGTGTTTTCTGATTGTATTTGCATTTTATTGCTTATCATTTATTTTTGAGGCCAATCAATGGTTACTATAAAAATGGACACAAAAACGGCAATCAAAATACAAGAGAGAGAGAGAGAGAGAGAGAGAGAGAGAGAGAGAGAGAGAGAGAGAGAGAGAGAGTCATCTGAATCCATAAATTGGGTGACATTTATTTGACGGCATATACAGTATATAATATATAACAATTTATTATATTGTAGATATATAGACCTATTTGGAGATTTCCCAATGTTATGCATATATAACTAATTGTGACAATAGTTATCATATTAGAGGATTAGAAAGAAAGAAAGAAAGAAAGARAGAGAGAGAGAGAGAGAGAGAGAGAGAGAGAGAGAGAGAGAGAGAGAGAGGGCTCATGAGTTGGCCAATTAATGACACATACAATTGTTTGGTACCTAAAAATGTGTAGTTAAAACTTTCAATGGGCTATAAATTGTACATTAATTATATGCAATCCATAAATATATAGTAAAAATAGTCTGTTTTATTATTATTGGTTGCACCGGCAGATGTGTATGACAATAGGGTTTTCTACTATCACTACTGTGTAGTAGTAGTAATATTCTGGAGGATGTCATGACATACATGACATTTATGTCTGTGTGTGTGTAAGAGAGAGAGAGAGAGAGAGAGAGAGAGAGAGAGAGAGAGAGAGAGAGAGAGAGAGAGAGAGAATGTCGGTGTAGAAGTGCAGCCATACCTAACCAAATGCACTGAAAATCATAATATAAAATAACAACAACAGAGAAACAAACAAAATAAAGCAAAAACAAACCTCAAAATAAAAAATAAAAAAATAAATAAAATATTTTAACTAATTAGCAGACATTTGACTTATTATTTTTCTGTACATTATATGTACTGCATGTGTGTGTGTGTGTTGTGATGTTTGTTGTGTTATCTGTTATCTAATATTTTTCATGTTTCTTATGAAAAACAGATGAATCACAAAAACGACTACAAAAAATTTCTGTCTTACGAGTCTTTAAATTTCTCTCTCTCTCTCTCTCTCTCTCTCTCTCTCTCTCTCTCTCTCTCTCTCTCTATGTCTCTCTAATGTCTCCTTAAATCACTTAATTTAGTCAGAAATATATTTTTTTAATTGCTATGAGAGTCTATTTTACACACAAATAGCTATATAGACTATGTGACTACATTTGGATTAGTAGTAATAATAATTTTTTAAATAACAAATATCTAATCTATTAAATGATAAATTAAAACTAACTATTATAAAATTTCTATACACTATTTTTTTGCTAAATTTACCGAGTATAAAATTTAATATATATATTATTAAAAAATATATGTGAAATGCATTTTCAAATATTAGTTCTATATATAATTTTTTTTATATATATATATATATAATTAATATATATATATATATATCTATAGACTGAGTGGTATAAATATATGTAAAGACCGCAACAAAAATGTCAAACATTGTCGTAAACCTAAAACTACTTATAGATAGATAAGACAGAGATTTTTATTTTTTGTGAGATAAGGGAGTAATTGGCTTTTTAGTTACTTTTTAAAAAATTAGAGTATATGTCCTCATAATATGTACTCCAAAAATAAATACCTAAAAACATTAAGAGTACAGAATCGACAACAACTGGTGAGCACTGGTAGCTTAACACGACTACTACTACTACTACTACTACACAAATAACATGAAATTCTTTATGAATAACTGACTCTTTATTTTAAGCTATCTATCAAATTGTTATTTATAAATATGTATAAAAAGTATAATACTATGTCTATGAATATAATTAATGAGTAATTGATAATAAAAAATATTTGAGTAAGTTTTATATATTTATAATACTTAATGTTTTAAAATATAAATTAAATTATTAAAAACTGATTTTACAATTTATACAACATGTATAGTGTATTTATCAAATGTTCATTAATATACCCGTACTGTATAATGGTTTGATAGTTAAATCAGATTAAATTCAATAAAATAGCTAAATTCATTATTATTTATTATTATTAAATATTACATAAGAGATTTTTAAAAACTAAAAAGATAAGTATAAAAATAAAATCTTATTAAATATTTTTTTATCTTTAAGTGAATATTGATTCATAAAAATAAATGATAATAACAATAATAATATAATAAATGGATTTTATTTAGAAAGAGAGATAACAACAACAACAACGCTAACGTTTGGCACTATATTTAATATATCCATACATATAATGTGTCGATATTTTGGCGATAATATTTGATAAATGATTGCATATCATTTAGATATTATTTATTAAATACATATAGTATGATAGCATACACACACACACACACTATTATATCAGTATTTAAAGGTAAGGCTCTCTCTCTCTCTCTTTCTCTGTGTAATGATATTTGCATTATAATAGAAAGACTCTCAACAACAACAACACAACATAATTCAAAAGATTTATTTTATGTACGGCATATACACACAGAAAAAATGACTGAATCTCTTACCTCACTATTGGTAATCAGCTTCAGATAAGGTCTAATCAAATTAGAGCCGCGGTTGGGATCTAATTTTCGGATGGTATTGATATGGTATGCTTTTTGTGATGGTATGCTGTGTGAACTTTACCACTGAGAGAGAGATATGGTCGGCACTAGTAGGTTATGGATATGGATTTTGCACTTGCATGCAATGGCCTCTCGCTTTAGGCAAACCAACTGTTCCTTGAAAACGGAGAATGGGATGAGCTGTAAATGAAAAGATGAGATGAAATCAGCAGAAAAAAATATATGGCAAACAACTAATGAGATTGTATTTTAGTAGTCAAACACTATATCCACACACATATACACTATACCACTATATCTATAAATATCATAACCAGTCATACAATATAATGACAAACATCTACACAATGCTACTCTAATGTCTGTTTTTAATGCCTATTTCTCTATCCTCTCTCTCTCTCTCTCTCTCTCTCTCTCTCTCTCTCTTTAGTCAATACAATCAATAGATTATTTATATATAACGTCGAATTCATATACCATAAAGTTAATAGTCTGTATTAAAAGCCTTATCTCTCACTCGGCACTGGTATTAACTCAGACGGCAATCTCATTGAACTGTATTTTTAATCGATTTCACCGCTCCTTTTCATCGCCACCAGTGTATCGCCTCGACTGCCGGTGCTATCGCTTAGAGATGTGTGGTGTATATCTAGATATTTCAGATGTTGTTATGTGTTATACAATATTTTTTTATACATACAGTGTGTGTGTATTTATATATATATATATGGTTAATATGGATAATATATATTTTATATAATATTTTGTGAATATATAAAATGGGGGAAAATTGTTGAACTGATATAAGGTTTTGATCTAACTGTTCACTATTTCTAAGGGCTGGTGTAATGACATTGATAGCAACGTTGGTGGGGATGTGGTATATGCTGTTTGAGACATTGAAAGCGCAGGTCTTTCCACAGACACTAAGATAGCGTCAGTGGAGAGGAACGGGAGAGCAAAGAGTGGAGTTTAAGGAGAGATGGGTTTTGCACATACATCTCGTTCTGGCATCTCATATATAAAATCGCGATTTTCCAATGAGATCTCATGGCATCGCTTGACGTGTACTCATAGATACTGGCATTTGGGGAGATACTGGTGGGGTGTGGTCGCCATCCCTAAGCTATATATGACTGTGTATTGATGTTGTTGTAGTTGTAGCTAATCGTCATCATCATCATTATGGTGGCGATGCCATTGTTATTATATCAGCTATATATAGATGCCATAACCAAACCTAAACTGATAACAATATTATCATCAAAAAAATAGTCTATACTGTATGCTTACAAAATATTTATATAGTACAGTATAAACTGTATAATATTGATATATTATAGTATTTATACAAAACATTTATATATATGTATGCCTCATCATCACTCGATGATAACGATCCATTGCCATTACACACCAGTGCCCTAACTAATACACACTAACAAAATTGACATCACATCATTAGACATTAATATAATATATATTCAAATATCGGTGCCATTTATATTTGTATTATATATTCAAATACTATAGTCTAGCAATGAATACATTATTTGCTATTTCTATCATTTTTTTGTTGTTGTCGTCATATATATTGCTATTTATTATGAATCCCGATATAGTATATCATAAATAAAAGAAAATATCATACCATTTCTTATTGATTACAATATAAATTATATACTATATATATATATTGTTATAAATATTAATAATACTGTATAAATAGTAATGTATTACTTGCAAGACAACATAAATATGTATTAATTATCAAAATTATGAGTAAATTATATTACAGATATGATAGTACTGTAATGTATTTATAATAAATTAATTTCCAGCATTTTTTTTCTTTTCCGTTAAATATGTTTATAATATCTATATATATTGAATAATAAAAACAACAGAGGATTTAGTGTCTACTAAACAAACCATTACAGAAAAAATATAATTTCTTTTTGCTATTTCTCTTTCAAATGTTTTGATGTTTTTTCTATGTGTTTTGATAATAATAATAATATACTGAATATAATAGTGTAATAATAATAATAATATACTGTATATAATATTGTAATAATAATAATAATATTCTGATTGCGGATAAAACACAACAGGAATTGAATGCTAAAACAGTCCAACAGTTTTATCACTCCATATAATATGGTGTTATCAACACATATATATCATTTATTTTACAACAATTAAATAATATTTACAGTATATTTACTGTGTATATGCTGTAAATATTTTGAATAATGTTAACAAACATAAAGTGAATTATTGTTATAAAAATTATAAATAACAAAAAATAAAATTCACTTTACTTACATTGTCTAATAAATTGATACAATCTAGACATTTTATTATAAGTTACTATACTTAAAAATATTTATTATTATTATTATTATTATATAGTATATATTTGTTTTAAATATAATATTTTAGTTTTATTAATATTATTGAAAACTGTTTCTTAATGAATAAAAATTTCTTTATTTGCATTTTATGTTTTTTTTTATATAAATATACATGAAAATTCATTTATTAATATTTATGTTATTATAGTAATTTGTGTGTTAATCAATAGACTCGATATATTATTATAAAACTAGTTTTATTATTATATTTACTAAATAAAATAAAGAAAAATTAATAATAAAATAGCAATTTTACATAACAAAATAAAAAATAGTGTATTTCTAAAAATAATAATAATAACAACAATACAATGTGTTAATCAAATCTAATAATCAATGATTAATTAACTCTGATATACAAAAATATTAAATTTGAAACAAATATTTTTATGTTATTGTTGTTGTTATTTAGTTTTATAGAAATATTAGGGTAAAATATTTCTAAAAGATTTTCAAACAAAAATAAACAATTTATCACATGTGCACTCATGAAATACTGTCTGAATTTTTTTTTAATGGTAATTAAAACTGAATTAAAAATTACAAATAAATTAAACATTTAGAAAAAACATTTTAATTTTTAAAAAATTATAAAGTTATACAAATTGCATAACACAGCAATAACAACATTGCATTTTATGAAAAAGACTACAAAATATATTTTTATTGTTTTTCTAATCTATTTTTGTTATCATACATGATATGATAGTCTAGTCTCTCATACATTTAGAGAGAGAGAGAGAGAGAGAGAGAGAGAGAGAGAGAGAGAGAGAGAGAGAGATGTATATAAACCTAATTTATTTGCAAACATTTAAATGTATTTAAAGTTATCTAAAAGGATAATCACATCTCATTAATTATCGACCAGAAAAAGTGCTAAATAATGAAAAAATAATATAAAATACATAATAATTATATTTCTCTTAATTTTTGTTGTTTCATTATACATATATAAACAGTAAATTGTTGCCAAATATAATATTTTAATATAAAATAGACTACAAACGCATTCAATAAAATTAAATTAGTTTTTTTGCTAAATATTTTGTCCCTAAGTAACATAATTTAATCCAAATTAATGGTATTTGCTAACTATTAAATATTTTTTTGTATACTCATTATAGATGATATTATTAAATATTTAGAGTAATTAACAACATAATATAATAACCATTTTATTCATTAATAAAATGATAATAAAAATCAAATTTATTATTATACTGTATTATTTATTGGTTTTTTTCTAGTGATTTTATTTGAAGTAAAATTAAGTCGTTTTGCTAAATAATAATTATAATAATAAAAAACTAAATGATAATAATTGGAGTTTTACAAAAAAATAATAATAATTTCAGTTAGTTTTTATTTATTATTTTTATTGGTAGTTACAATTTGACAATCCGTTATCTTTCAATAGCATAATTTTTTATACTATATAATACAGTATATAAAAATATTTTCATAAGGAATTTTTTTTTGTGTATCCAATAAAAATATTTAGTTATTTTATCATTTTAATAAAATTATAGTAGGCTTATAATGATTTGTCATCAAAATATTTTTGTTAAAGTTTGCTGATGTGTGTGTATAATATACACTGTTTTTATATATATATAAACATTTAGACCAGCATTTCATATATATATATATATATATATATATATATATATATATATATATATATTTATTTATAAATTATATATATCATTGATATAGATAATAGTGAGATTCAATCCATAAAAATGATGACAACCCACAGCCACTAATGATATCTCTTATCGCATAAAAGTTTTTATGCTATGAATTAAAATTAAAAAAATTTTTTTGCAAAATGTTTATACAGTATTTGTATATATATATATATTGATATTATTTTTGTATATAACTTTTTATGTACTGAATTTTTATAACTTCTAATTTTTGTTTCTCTCTTTTTTTATTTTAAGACTATCAGTGTATTTGATATAAATTTTACGATTGTTATTATTTTTTATTTAAAATTTTTATTATAAACAACTTTTTTTATTCTCAATAATTAACTTTAATTTATGTCTTTCTCTCTCTCTCTCTCTCTTTCATGTAATTAAAAATATGTGGTTTTTATTTAATTTTATTTTGTTGTTATCAATATTTAATTTGATATTTATTGAAGTATTATTAACTAGATTTATCTAAAATTTTAGCGACATTTTATATTAAATACTAATTAAATTAAGTATTAACTAATTATAAATCTGTATTATTTAATAAGATAAAAATATTAATAATAATTAATTATTATCTAATATATATATATATATATATAATTGAACATAAAATTTTTGATAATTTTTAATTAAAAATATGTGCCATTGTTTTTATTATTTTTAAACATAAAGTAAATAATGTTTATTATTATTATAAATATTATAGTATGTACTGATATATGTCAAAAAATGTTGACTAATTATTTGAACGCCTCTTTGGATTTTAGTATTTAGTTTGTCAGCAAATTTTTGTATTTTTATACCTAAAAACTAATTCATTTCAAACACACATTTTGTAATTCCCACTAAAATCTGCACAAAATCTGTAAAACTATTTGAATATTTACTCACTTTCTTTTGCATCAAAAAAAATTATAAAATAAAAAACATTTGATTATCTAAACAGATTGTAATCCAGTAGTGAAATAACAAACAAAATATTTTTTTGTGATGATATAACTGACATACAATATACATATATATATAAAGATTATATAATTTGCTTGTATTTACTGATAATTTGTGTTGACTGTAATCCAAGAGTTTTTTTTATGGATTAACGCTTCTGAAGGTGTAGACATTTTTTTTGTTTGTTTTTTGAAGATTTAGATAAATAAAAAAACCTATAAAACAAATATTGAATTTATTTTTCATGTCATCTCTCTTTCTCTATATCTCTCTTGCATTTATTGTGTGTCTCTATATTTCTCTCTCTCTCTTTTTCTCTCTTTCTTTCTCTCTGTCTCTCTGTCTCTGTCTCTAAATGCTGACAAATACTGTGCTATCAATCCTACTATCAATAGAAGAGACACTCATTAAGTCATTGATGGATGTGATCTTCAATAGTGATATCCCGGAGCCTCTCAATAATATATGGTCTCCAACTAAATTGTGTGCCCATAGTTTGTCTCTTGATTTAAATAATAATATCGTTTAATATATGAGATAAATTTAATGGCTTTTAACGCAAAATATAGTCATATATAGTATACATTTTATAAAACATTGCCTATAAATTTGGGTTGACTTTATTTCTATCAAAAAAAAAATCAGTAAACAGTTTATTAAAAAGTACAGTATTTTTTTTAAATATCAATGTAATCAAATCAATGACTAACTATTACATTTGACAACAATCTTATAGTATATAATAGTATACTAAAATTTATATAAATATGTGTACAATATTGCATATTTTTAAACATTATATATATATATTTATGAAACTTTAATTCACAAAAATTTTATAAACATCTTATGAATTATAAATATTTAACATAATTTTTACGATAAAAAATATTTATTTTTTATCAAATAAATTTTTACAGTTTATATGAGATCGTATTTCATACTTTGCATTCAAAATACATATTTTGTTTGTTAATTTGGATGATTTATTTTCACAATTTAATGTTTTTTTGTAAAAAATATATGCATTTGCAAACACTGAAAAAAATTCAGAAAAATTGCAAAAAATACTAAAAAACAAAGATAAGACATATTTGAAAATATAAGTTATATTTTATATACAATAAGAAAACATTTTTGCAGTTTATTTTACTTTAACTATAACTCTGAGATGTTTATAAAAATTAATTTTGTTATAGTTTTTGAAATAGAAAAATACTGTATATTTTTTTATTATTAGTTATAAAGTATATTTACTTTTACTTTTTATTATCACTTATTGCAAGATAATGAAGAAAATTCAAGTATTAACAATTGATAATGTAATGCATAATATAAATAAAATAAATTTGGGAAAAATTATTTTGAAAATATATATATTTTACTAATAAAAAAATACAAAAGTGATGATTTATATACACTTAAAAGATTTTGCAATATATATATATATATATATGTAAATATAGAAAAGTTATTTTAATGGGAAAAACTAATAAAAGTAAATATAACTAAATTTCAATCAATGTTCCCATACTTTTGACTATCTATTCCTAGAAACCTATTGTCGGTATCTCTCGAACAACCCTTTGAACCCAACCCTATGTACCACTTTTATCACAGTTTATACCTTAAAATATCAATTAAAACTATTGTCACACACATACACAAACACACATACATTCATTTCAATTATATCTTATACACAGATATCATACATATTTCTAAAAATAAGACCACACTTTGAAATGTGGGTCAAACTGACCTTCCAGTGGCCAACCATTCAATACATTTTATTATATGTTAAAACCCTATATAAATGTATGTCAAACAATAGATACGTATGCGTTGTATACCATAGTCTATGCTTATAGACATCATATCATATATGAAATACAAATATTTCATATCAAATGTATTTTCAATAATAAAGTTTTAAATAAAGTTTTTTCATTTTCACTCAACACATCGACTGCAATTCATTTCAATTGTTTTTTATAATTCATACCATATTTTACGCCACGACATATAGTCGGCAGGATTGTGACCACAATCCCGATAAATGAATTTAAAAGTTTTCATTAGTGCATCAGTTTTTATATTATTGTTAACTGCAAGTTGTATTGTGAGCGCCGGTATATTCAGTAGACTATACAGAATCGGTAAAAAACTTGTTGTGCCAACAGTTGCCGTCGACTTAACCATTAGATCAGCCGAAGAAATAGTGAAGGCTATTGACAAAAGTGATAAACATATCGACGAGCAAACCATCGCTGCAATAATCGCACTCCTGAAGAATGGCACCAAAGAGAAACACCCGACAGTCAACTCAAACAGCACCGGCACCGACACCAACAGTACAACCGATGAGACAAACAAACACAACAACACCCAACACATCTCCACAAGACGTTGATCCGCCAAACAATGACAACACTCGCCCAACACAGCAATTGGTGGACATCGATGACAGCTCCGACACCGAGATTTACGATTCATCGCATATCAAGCCATCAAACAGTAAGCCTAAGATTCAAGTATATAAAGGTTTAGGAGATAAGATCTCTATAGAAAATTGGTTTAAACGCTATGAAATGATAGCAAAATATTATAAGTGGACAGACAGTGATAAGGCTATATTATTAGGTAATCATCTCGAAGATGATGCTCTCAATTGGTATATCGAAAACTTCGATAACCAAAGTTTTGATTCAATCAAAAATAAATTACTGTACAGATTCGGCATTGAATCTATTGAACCCATTGTAGAGTTTGTAAACTTAAAATATGATGTAAGCCAAGGCATAAAAGAGTACTTTGAAGCAAAGCGACGATTAGGTGTAGCGGCAAAACTAACTGAGTCTCAGATGATTCCCTTAATGATCCATAATTTACACCCAAAAATGGTTGAATGTTTCACGGCTGTGAAACCAAAAACATTTGCAGATTTTTATACTATAGCAAAAACTGCAGAAAATAACTTAAAGCGCTTCCAATCAATTGCTAAATCAAATACTGTGTCAAACAAACCAATAGCAAAGCAAAAATATGACCAAAAATCAGATAAACCAAAACGCAAACCCCTGTCCCCTTGTTTTATATGTGAAAAGCTTGGACTTAAAGGCCGGTATCACTGGTCTAATGAGTGTTTAAACAAAGGCAAACCTAACACAACACAGACAACTAATGCTAAAAAAATTAACAATTTTGAAGTCAATAATGACATCTCAGAGTCTGTCGAAAACGACATCAATTCAATACATTTAAACTAAATAAGAGACCTAATCATCAAAAACTAATCAAAATTTATGCTATTATTAATAAACAAATATTTCATATTATTTTTGATCCCGGAGCTAATGTTAGTGTCATTAGTGATCAAATAGTTAAAAAGTTAAAACTACCATTTAATAAACAGATAACACATTTCAAAACTATTAATAATTCAAATTCATGTTTAGGTCTCGTAGATATTACATTAACCATAGGTTCACTAACTCATGAATGTACAGTATATGTCATTCAAAAATCTAACCATAATTTTCTATTAGGTTTAGATTTAATAAAAAAATTCAATTTACATATGAATAGCAATTATCAGATTATACAAACATTTACAAACAATAATATCACTCAAACAGATGAGATATTATCAAATTATACAGAAAATCAATGCATTGACAATAATTGTCACATAAATACCAATGAGATGCTTATCTCAAACCATTTAAACAGTGATCAGCAAAACAAATTGCATGCAATCCTAACCAAACATTCAAACATATTCTCGATAAATAAATACGACATCGGGTTAATAAACACCGAAAAATGCACAATAAATATCACAAACAATGTCCCAATAAATTTACGTCCGTATCGGTGCTCACCATCGGATCAACAGGTAATCGATGATCAAATCGATAAATTACTAGAAAAAGGATTTATTAGGAAAAGTGTCAGTCCATACAGTTTCCCTATAACTCTCGCTTACAAAAAAGACGAGGGTACAAAAAGCCGGCTAACCATAGATTATAGGAAACTAAATAAAATTACAATTCCCGACAATTTTCCGTTCCCGCTATTCAATGACATTGTAGACAAACTCATAGATTGTGAGTATTTCACAACCCTAGACATAACTAGTGGTTTTTGGCACATAAGAGTTGACCAAAAAGATATACATAAGACAGCATTTGTCACTACAAATCAACACTACGAGTGGCTAACTATGCCGTTCGGCTTCAGGAACTCTCCTATGATTTTTCAGAGAGTTATACAAAATATATTAATTAAATATAATTTAAATAATTTTGCTCATAATTATTTAGATGATATCATAATACATTCAAAATCATTAACTGATCACATAAAACATATTGAGAAAACATTAAGTGCATTAAAGTGCGAAAACATAAAATTAAAATTAACAAAATGTAAATTTGCAAAAAATACTGTAAAATATTTAGGTCATTATATAACTAAAAACAAATACACACCAATAAATGATAACATTATTGCAATTAAAAATTTCCCTAAACCAAATACAGTTAAACAACTGCAACAATTTTTGGGAAAAATCAATTTCTATTATAAATTCATACCAAATGCATGCAAACAACTAAACCCATTATATAATCTACTCAAAAAAGATACTCAATTTAAATGGGATACCGAATGTGAAAATTCATTCAATTGGGTTAAAACATACCTAACAAACAAACCAGTCTTATCTATATATGACGCAAATAAAGAGTGCATACTCTATACCGATGCCAGCAAAATAGGTACCGGAGCCGTGCTTAAGCAGATGCAAAGTGACGGTAAACTACACCCGATAGGCTACTTCTCTCGTAAGTTATTAAACTATCAGAAAAACTATAATGTCTCAGAGCTTGAGTGTCTAGCACTTATCCAGTCGCTCGACTACTGGCACCATTACCTCTACGGTAATCAAGTGATTGTATACTCAGATCATAACCCATTAAAGTGGTTAAACTCAATTAAAAAACCGACAACACGTTTGTTCAATTGGGCTCTCAGGATAGGACAGTATAATCCTGATGTCAGGTATATTACTGGTAAAACTAATATCGGTGCAGACCTATTGAGTAGAAACCCTGTACTCGAAGGTAATGATAAATACTGTACTACAAAATTTCTCAATATATTAGAGCTAACAGATAATTGTCAAACATTACCAATAAATATCATAACTACAGACATAATAGTTGAAACACAAAAACCATTCATTAAAATATTACCCAAACATTGTATTCTTGAAAACAATATCATAATCAGACAAAAGGCTGACACCAAACGTATATACATACCCGACCCGCTCATACCTAAACTATTAAGTATTGTTCATAAAAATTATGGTCATATAGGTGCTCATGCTATGACACAATTGATTTGTAGCGCATATTATTTCAAAAATATACACAATCATATCAATGATTATTTAACCAAATGTTTAGTTTGTCAAACAAATAAAATTAGTAGAAAACAAAAGTTGGGATCACTGTCCCAAATAGGTCCGGCACAGCAACCGTTTGATATCATATCCATTGATACAGTCGGTGGTCTGGCCGGGTATTACTCAAAGAAACAGTATATTCATGTAGCTATTGATAACTTCAGTCGCTTCCTATGGACTACCGCTTCCAGTACTCAAAGTGCTAAGGATTTTATACAATTAATCAAAAATGTTTGTCAAACACATAAACCAAAACTAATTCTGGCCGACAGGTACACAGGTATCAAAAGCAATGAATTTTGTAATTTTCTTGAAAAACACAACATTAAAATCATGTTTATTACAACAAATTGCCCGCAATCTAATGGGTTATGCGAACGTATAAACCAAACATTAGTTACTAGACTTCGCTGTAAAATCAATGATAATAATCAATCAATTTGTTGGCCAAAATTACTAAACCATTGTACACACGAATAAAACAATACAGTACATTCAACAACACAATACACCCCAAACTATTTATTATTTGGCGTCAAACCATTTGACCACTACATGTATGGATCTCAGGTTACAGTAGATAAGGCGCGAAAAAATGCATTTAAAAATTCATTAAATAGTCATACAGTGAACAAATCATATTATGATAGACATCATAATCCATTTGAATTCAATGTAGGAGACCTAGTATTAGTCGACTATAAAAATAAAATATCGCGTAAAAAGTTAGATCCATTAATGTGTGGCCCATATAAAATTGTAAAAAAATTATCTAACATATCATATGTACTAAATTGTGATAAGAAGGGCAAAAGTACCGACACATACCATATATCCAAACTCAGACCATACATACCTGAAGGGATGTCATAAAACCCAGGGATGTAAATATAGAAAAGTTATTTTAATGGGAAAAACTAATAAAAGTAAATATAACTAAATTTCAATCAATGTTCCCATACTTTTGACTATCTATTCCTAGAAACCTATTGTCGGTATCTCTCGAACAACCCTTTGAACCCAACCCTATGTACCACTTTTATCACAGTTTATACCTTAAAATATCAATTAAAACTATTGTCACACACATACACAAACACACATACATTCATTTCAATTATATCTTATACACAGATATCATACATATTTCTAAAAATAAGACCACACTTTGAAATGTGGGTCAAACTGACCTTCCAGTGGCCAACCATTCAATACATTTTATTATATGTTAAAACCCTATATAAATGTATGTCAAACAATAGATACGTATGCGTTGTATACCATAGTCTATGCTTATAGACATCATATCATATATGAAATACAAATATTTCATATCAAATGTATTTTCAATAATAAAGTTTTAAATAAAGTTTTTTCATTTTCACTCAACACATCGACTGCAATTCATTTCAATTGTTTTTTATAATTCATACCATATTTTACGCCACGACATATATATATATTGATTATGCACTACATAAATAATTTTTAAAAATATTTTCAGCCTAAATATGTCTAAAATATTTTTAAAAATTTGTCTAAAAAATCATGAATATATATATATACAGTATATATACTGTATAAGATATAAGCAAATTGGTAAATGTTTGCACCAGAAAAATACTGATAATACTCGTGTTGTCATAATTGTTAAGACCATTGCATAACAGTGCCAATTGCTGAGAGGACAGGGAGTTGCAAACATACATATATACATACATACATATATCAACTTAGGTTAAACGTAAAATGTTTTTTTGAAACATTTTTTCAGACAAATTATTTATTAGCCAAATGTTGTTGCGATGATAATAATGATGAACTTTTCACATTTAAAATTGCTCATATTATATATATATAATATATAAATTATAAAGTTATATACAGGAATATAAATATATATATATACAGTACTAAGCTATAGTATAGTCAAAGTATAATATATATAAAATGATATTTACTTGTGATAACAATAAAGCCTTACATCACATGAAATGATGGCTTGAGAAACGTCTCGTTTTAATAGTGATGTGTATATGTTTGACGCTAAAAGTTTTGAAGTTTAGTATATTTCATAGTTTATATTATATAAGCTATTTATTTGTAAACTATATTTTTATTTTGCTCTTTCAATTCTCTCTCTCTCTCTCTCTCTCTCTCTCTCTCTCTCTCATGAAACTTATATTTACTATATTTTTATGTTTATCGCGTTTTATATCAAACTTTACAATAAAATGTTAAGAGAGAGAGAGAGAGAGAGAGAGAGAGAGAGAGAGAGAGAGAGAGAGATAAAGATTGATATAAATGATTGTCTTATATATTAAATTTCTTCCTAGCTAATCAAAAATGTTATGTATATATAAAAATATAATTTATATATGAATTTATATATAATTTTCAAGTGATTTATATTAGTTTATATGATATAATTTAAATGCTTACATTAACTCTATTGAATGGTTAGCAAACTATATATTATTTGCCGTATATTTATTATTTATTTTGCTTTGAGATGTTTTAATGTGATATATGAAAACTAAAAATTCATGACTCCAGTCATTAATATTAAATATACATTCAATAAATACATCCATTATATATGATATTTCTTATTTGTTTATGATTGAAACAAATAGTAATATTATTATTTATTATTAGTATTATTAGTATTTATCATTACTTATATAAAAATTTGTTTCCAATTGTTTTTTATTACTAAGTTTTTCAATGTTTTATTCTGTTTTAAACAATATTCTCAATAAATCATTCAAAACTAAATTAATAGGCATACAATTTAAATAGAAAAACAATTATTATTTATAAGCGATTAAACCATTTTACTGTATATAATTTTAGCTATAAAATAAAAACTAATGTTTATTTTACAATACACTAAAATTAAACCGATTTTTCCAGCAACTGATTGATTATAAGTAAAAGTATAAAAATAAAACTAGTATTTCCCACGATTTTTAAATTATCAATTGACTGCTTTAAATGTTATTATTGTTTGTCGTGTTTGTCTATATATTTCAAAACTTATAGTACAATACTTTAAGTATAGTATGTTTGTATATTGAAATAGATATACCGTAACTGTTATGCAATGAATATAATATTATATATACAATACATAACATAGAAAAAATGCAAATTCATATCCATTTCACACCATTGACTGCTATTATTATTATTATTTGTATAATCAAAGTAAACGTATTGTGTAATCGACTTTAAAGCCATATTTTGAAGCATAGCCTCATATACTGGTATTATATATATCATTGGTATATAATTCACAACTGCTTTTTGTCTTCACATCTCTCTCTCTCTCTCTCTCTCTCTCTCTCCCTCTCTCTCTCTCTTACTCACTCACTCACTCACCCACTCAGTATGCATTTGATGAAGAGCTTAAGCACAGTGAGTGCCCTATTGTTGACAGCACTATTTAGAGTCGGGTGCCCTCTCCTCTTGCCAAGAGTTAGGCACACATACGGGTGCGACACGCGTTCAGGCCATCAGTGAAAATCGTACTGTTTGTATAGCTTTTCGCCTACAATGTCGTGTATCCAAAGCGTTATTATAAACTCATTTTCTGGTGGTCTCTATTTTTATATACATATATTGTATATTTCATACATGTTTGTTAGATGCCGGTGCAATACAATAGCCGATAATATAAGGCAGTGTAGTCCCTTTCCTATGGTTTCTCGGTATATACTATACAATGATATATGTTATATAATAACTGTGAGATACACTCGCCTATTATATATACATAAATATAAACTATTTAACAGTATGTGTGAGTGTGTTTATATGTGTGGGATGGGTTGGGTTGGCCATAAAAAATGAGGTTATGTAAACTATATCGTTTTGAGACATTTACATAAATTCATATAATACATAAAACAGTGTATAATAGTGATGCAAGGGATAGGGCATTGTGATGGAACATTATGTTAATGGACATGGAGCTATGTTGCATTAAACTATTGATATATTATATAATACTGTATCGATTATATTAAACAGTTTGACACAATGTTATGGAAATGTGAATCTATTTTATAATCATTGCGACAAAACTATTGGGTCTCACTTTTATATTGTATAATATCACTCTTAAGTCATTCACTCACTCACTCACCCGCCAACACACACACACACAGCGAGATACTCACACGCCCGGTGCTCAATACATGACATTTTTCTTTATAAATTTTTTTTAAAATGATATATTCATATTAAAAGTTAGTCATTTTTATGTTTGCTATGGGACAGTTAATAAATAAATAACTAAATGAAATTGTTATGGAAAAATATTATTATTATTATTATTATTATTTTGTGTATATGTGAATTGTCAACTTATACAACACACATATACATACAAAAAACAAACTACATTTACGCCCATTTCCTTTCATATATATACTAAAGGGATTTCCTCTATTGAATACAACAATGAATTTGAATGCAAAATACCAGTAGTTGTGGAAAAGTTAAAGAAAGAAAAAATAGTTTATATCATTATATAATTTACTGATGTCTTTATACAGTTTATATTACAATACTATACTCTATTATTATTATTATGTGTGTATAAAATGAGTAAAATATTGATTTCTAATTTTTAAATGATATATCTATTTATATATAAATTTATATATATATATATTAATTTAATACATTTACATTACTATTGCTATTCCGAGACTCTTTTTATTTATTATTATTAGTATTATTTATATTCTCTTTACTCTTTCAATCACTCCCTGTCCTCTCAGGCCATTAAATCACAAACATTTTTCATCTTTTAAACTATTGATATATATATATAGTTAGCAACGATTTTAGCAAATATATTCCATAATACATATATTAGTAAACAATAGTCAAATATGATAAGCTATACTATAATAATAACAATTGGGTAGTAAATTAAGTTTAATATAAGTTATTTATATTATATATAAATTGATTAAAATATGAAATAAAATATTGATAATTCAGTAATAATACATTAAAATGTCCCTAGTAAAAAATTGCCCATAAAAATTATTTAGACAATATTTTTATTTATTTATTTATTGTACACAAAATAATATTATCATTAAATAAATTTATTTATGAATGTCATAATGAGTTTCAAACAAATGCACACTTAAAGTATATGATAATTTGTGAAATACATTATAATAAAAAATTTGCATATTTTATACACAACTATTGATATAAAGTTGCAATATATGTATTATTATTATTATTATTTTTATTTTACTGTACAATTTACTGTAAAATAGAAAATTATAAATTATGAGTATATCAGTGATTATTATTATTATTATTATTATTATTAGATTTGAATAACACATAGAAATAGACTAAAAGTTTTTAATGCGTTTAATAACTTTTATGATAATAATGACAATAATGTACTCATAAATAAAATATGCTTAATAAAATGTAATAATAATAATAATACTGTCGTAAAAACCAATGAAATAGATTTTATAAAATAACATAACTTTCTTTGTCAATTGTGATTTATAATTAAATTTATGAGTCAAAAAATGGTATGTTTTTATATATATATATATTTTTTTTAATTTCAAGACATACTGTATTTGACAAACAGTTTGCGCCTCAGTTTTGTCACATATCAGTCAAGTCGTTAAAACATAATGTTGTTTCAAAGTCACTAAAAAAATTCAATGTCTACTATATAGGCTCCGGGAGGTTAGGGATGCACTCATACGAATCATAATATTTGTTTTAATTAGTATTTTTTGTCTAGCAATTTAAGTTTCTACAATATAATGTTTAAATAGTTTTTTTAAAAATATATAGCTATTTATTTGTTAACACAGAGATTTGATAATTTTTTGATAATTAAACAATTTTGAATTAAATTAAAATTGATTAAATTAAGAAATTATGCACACAATTTGCATATTTGAGTATTCAGTATACATTACAGTAAGCAAAATAAACTAAATAAACTATAAAAATAATTTAATTTTGACAATTATTGTCATCTGATGTTTTAATATAATAAAAGTTTATAAAAATTTTCTATAATGAATAGCAATTAATTTTTATTTATTTTTTTAAAACTTGTATAAAGTTTGTAAAGTTTAAATTTATTGAAAAACTTGTGTAAAATAGATAAAACTCTTTTATTACAATCTATGTGTGCTTTTCGAGTAATACTAGCAAAAGTCATATTTAGTTTTAAATATGATATTCATTACATAAACAAACAAAAGTCAATGATAATCAAATGGTTAGTTAGTTATAATAAAATAACTTTTTATTTGTCGCAGCAATGAATGCCATATTTATTACACACACATAACAACATACTGTATATATGAGTCGCGAGACTATCAATAAGTGGAGACATAAAGTCAGAGTCCAAAGAAAAGCAAAAAACTAATATATAAGACACTCTTGTCTTTTATTTTATTTTTTGAGGCACTGGTAGTCAGAGACAGTGGGCTCTCAAATGGCGAGCGAAGTGCTGACGGCGCCAATACATTTGTGGACATGGAGTTGAACATAGAGTATACAGTGTATGTATGTAAGAGGAGTCAATTATATTTAGTATACATTTACTGTTTATATATATTGTATGGTTGGATGAGTTTTAAAGTCGATTCCGTAATGCGATAAAAAGTCTCGGCTCTGGCATAACAGCCACGGTATGGCAGAGCACTTCGTAGGCCTCACGAAGCACTGGTAGTCACCCCTAACTCACTGTCACTACTAGTATACAGTATTATGTACACACTCTGTGCCAATAACTCAAATGACACACCAATAGTGTACACATCAATGTTTCGGTAATTTATATTTAGGTTTTTATTTTTATTTTCATTATTAAATATACAGTACTGTATATGTATTGGACTTTTAGCTTTGTTTCGGTTATTTATGAATGGGATATGCATTCAGTTGTTAATTGTTTTCAATATATCGTTTAGCGTAGGAGTGTATTCATGGCCTCATGTTTCACACAAGACTCCCGGAGCTCTTAAGCTTTAAAAGATGGTTAAACATAATAAGTTTATACAGTATATGTGGCGTAAAAGTGAAAACATTGGTTTCTTGAGATGCTATATTTGCATACAATATGTGTAGTGTCGGATGGTATACATAACTTTATATATATATATGAATAGGCTCCGGGAGATGAGTAAATTTTATGTCCGCCAAACTCATAGTATTTGCGCCCATAACTCAAACAGACCGCGAGTCTCTTTCCGATAGCTTTTCAAAAATATTATATATATATATATATATACTGTATACGTCTTTTACACATCTTTCTCATAGAAATACTATATATCTATGAAAACATTTTTTTGACAAATTTAAATACAAATAGAGATGACTTTTTATTATTATTATTGGACTGTCAGTCCCGACGGCTCCACATTCAACGCATACAATGAGAGGACAAACAGTGTGTTTTGTGTGTCAAACAATTTGTTTTTTTTGTATATTTTTTTTTATTTAAGTAGAATTTGTAAATTGAAATTTGTTTAAATTTTTAGACATTTTTGTTTTCTAACTAATCTATTAATAAGTTTTGATATATGAATAAACAATTATTTAATTAGCTAACCAGCAATTATTACATTTAATTAAAAATTTGGTTTGTTTGCATAAATTATAAGAATTTTATAAATTTTATAACAAAATTGGTAAATATTTGTTTATATATTAATAGATATTAGATATTGTTTATTGTTACACTTGTTAATAGATAAAAATTAATTATTTAACAATAAAAGTAAATTTGTTAAAAATTTAGTAATTTTTTTATATAATATTAACACAATAATAGTTAAATTTTATATACAATATATTACTCGCCTATTTAGCAAATATAATATATATTTTAGTTATCAGATATATTTGTATAATATTTATAAGTAAAATTATTTTATATATTTTTGTATTATATATAAATAAAATGTCATTACATTTTGAATTGAATATCCCGTTAAATCAAATTTCAAAATAATAAGTTAATCGTTAGTTAGTTTTGTTTGGTATAAAATTATTTATCAATGCGTTTATCAGTTTTCAAATTGATTTCTTCGCCTATTTTTTAGGGAGTTTGTTGTGTTGTTGTTGGATGACTGATGTTGACTATAACGGGATGGTATGTATGTTATAGTTTTATACATTAGTCAACTATAACTCAACAATACATGTCTAACCTTAAAAATACATCACAATATTTTCAGCATAAGATTTGTATCTTTATAGGTATTTCTGTATGAAAATCTTGCTCTCTCTCTCTCTCACTCACTCACTCACTCACTCACTCACTCACTCACTCACTCACTCACTCACTCACTCACTCACTCACTCACTCACTCACTCACTCACTTCAATAACTATAAGAAATAAGGCCTTAATTTTGTTGTTAGTGTCGATAAGAGATTTAAGCCCTTAAATAGCATTTTTAGTTCACTTATAGATTGTTAAAAACGATTAGATATATATAAATATATAGCGAGTGAAACAAGAATTTGTTGTGTGAACTAACTCTTCTATGAGAGAGAATAGACTTTTCTCACACACACACTATCTAAACATACCGTTCCCTTTAAAATACAATCTTATTTTTCCTGAAACAAACCAATAATATATAAAGAATTTAAAGTAATTTATCATAAAAACGATGATTGAAGGATTGAAACTGCATTTTTTGATGTTGCTCTCAATATAGCTAAACATACAGTTTATATCAATCTTTGCCTTAAATTTATGAGTTTGTAATATACAATGTGTGTGTGTGTGTGTGTGTGTGTGTGTGTGTATGTATGTATGTGTGTGTGTGTGTGTGTGTGTGTGTGTGTGTGTGTGTGTGTGTGTATGTGTGTGTGTGTGTTGTATTTATGGCGCCCAGACTAACATAGAGCTCTCACATCACAACTAAACCGGGAATTAGTGTTTGGAATTAGGGTTTGAATTAGAGTTCACGATATTGTGCCCATCAGTCAAATAGTCGGATAAAACTCTAAGAGAGAAAAATATATAGTATATTCTCAGTTAAGTCCGATATTTATTTTTTTGATTTGTCCGATATATGCGTTAAATCGAGAGGAATGAACAGTACATAACCCAAACACATATATAATACACATATATATATAAAGAGAGAGAGAGAGAGAGAGAGAGAGAGAGAGAGAGAGAGAGAGAGAGACTATAGCATACATGCAATCAATACATTACAATCTATAGTTTATTGTATATGTTTTTTCTTATGCAATATATTTATAGACGTATAACTGAGTATAAGATATATACATATTATTTTAATAGATTGGAGAAAAAGCCCGGAATAAAGAATCGAGAGGTTTGAAAATCACAATATATATTATGTTATGTATAGTTTGGGTGGGATATTGTGTTGTGTGTGTGTGTGTGTGCGAGGCCTTATCTCAACAAACCATATATACTGTACAGGAGGTGCCGGTGCAATACATAGAGTAATACATTTTAGTGTACAGCAAACTCTATGGATTTACTGTGAAAATAAAATGCATATATTTATGTTAGAGCCAGTGTTGTTTGATAGTCAATTGCCATCAGTGGTTATAAATAATACGATTTCCTTACAGAGACCTCACACACCATTATTAATGTACATTTTTGCATACCGTTCCCCTTAACCTAAAAGTACATACAATTTTGCATTGATCTTTGGAAAACGTTTTCCAAAGATATTATGCAAAAATATAATTTATAATACACTTGGAGTCAACAAAAAAAGTATATATATATTATAAATGCGTTTATTATCACTTATAAAATGTATTATTACTTTTAAAAGGTTGTCTAATATTTCTCTTTACTATTTTCATCTGAAAACCGTTGTCTTGACTTTCAAACGGTTAGTCGATAAGAGTTTGACTGATTACTTAAGTCAAGTGTCAGTCATTGATGAGAGAGAAAGAGCTATATTGACAAAAAAGTATAATATTTTTAGGTTAGTTTTAAAAAATTACTCTTTTAATGAGCAACAAAATATACTGTATGTCATTATAATGTAAATTTATATGATATACAGTATAACCATTAATATATAAACTAAATACTAGTGAGAGTTAATAAAGATTTAGCCTTAAATAGTAGAAAAATTTAATGCAAATCATAAACAATTTCGATGGCATCAGTGAGTTATGAGAAATCGATATAACATTTCAATAGAGGTATCAAATAAATCACTTTTACTCTTGAGAGCCGTCTCGACACACAACAGTACAATAGTAGTAGTAGTAGTAGTAGTAGTAGTAGTAGTAGTAGTAGTAGTAGTAATAGTAGTTAACTATTAAATTCACAAAAAATATATATTAAACTTTTGAGCCAAAAAAATGTTTACCTATTATTGTGACTAAAAATATTTTTCTCAGTTATAAAAGAGACAGTTAAAAATTGTGTAATGCATTAACAATAATCCTCACTTTACTGGAGTGTATATGTAATCAAATGTTTATGTAATATATATGTTTATATTGGTATAAAAAATAAATTTTTTTTTTGCTTAATACACTGCAATAATAACTTTTTAGTGCAATTTTTCTCTAACTTTATTTTATTTGAAAGTCAAGTGTTTAAATCGCTTACAAAATAAACTGTGTCTGTATTTATAGCACTGATCCCCGACTGATGCTTAATAAATGTATTGGTGTTTAACATCGATGTTCACATTGATGTAATGGTTAAGCACTTGTAGTTTCAGTGTTTTATACTTTAAGGGGTGGGATTAGCTATTATATACAGTATATTTAGAAAGATGTGATATTATTAGGAAATGGAGAGAGAGAGAGAGAGAGAGAGAGAGAGAGAGAGAGAGAGAGAGAGAGAGAGAGAGAGAGTCAACATTGATTGCCTGTGCCTTTAAAACTGACTGTTCATTGCCATCCAATTGTTCAGCGAAATAGAGGAGTTTAATGTAAGGACACAATTGTTCATCGATGCAAATCTAAATGAGTTGCTATAAAGAGATACCAGTGCTCTGGTGAGCGTACAGGCCGTCAATCTTTTCCAGTTATTTGTGTTATACTTGTGTATTGTGATTGTAGTCATTTTTCTCTTCTCAATACATCCCAGTGCTCAGGCATCGCTTATATGGTAATATTAAGGATCAAATGGGTAGGAGAAGCGCACACATAGAGTAAAACACACATATATAATAAACTGCATGTCATTTACTATTGTATTCAGTAATAAATACATTTTAGGTCCACTATGTTATGTCACTTTCACTCCATTGCCTCCCTGTGCACAACTATTTAGTGACACACGAAAATAGCTGGTAATCAATTGATGAACTAAATAGAGTAGGGATATGTTAGAGAAAGAGAGAGAGAGAGAGAGAGAGAGAGAGAGAGAAAGGAGAGAGAGAGAGAGAGTCGGTAGTGAAAAACGGAGGGAAACTTTCTCTGTGATACCCACTTAATGTATAATTAAGTTTGGCTTTCGGTTTAAGGCTAAGTTGACCGATAATATACCGGCATTTGTGTTGAATCGCGCCCTTAGTTTCTCACGGAATCGCTTAGTATTGTGTGATGTAAAGGGAGGACAGGGAGGAGGAAAGTGTATGAGTGTGAACAACCATAATATAGAATGAATATGAATACATAAACATTTATAATAAACATAATATAAAATTTTCTCTCACTCTATGTGTGTTTGTAACTCCTCTCTCATCATTGCAAAGTTAGCTCATGTATATTATACTGCCAGTCCTATTGTGTAAAAATACTGTATAAAGATATATATATATATATACATTGAATACAGTAGTGTTAAACTTGTGTCTAATTTTTAACTTTCAATCATAACCAACACATATACCAACTTTTGTGTTGTTGTTGTATTGCCTTTAAGTGAAAGGGACAGTCAGTCGTCAGTCATACCATTTTTGTCGACCATATATTTCCTGGCATTAATCCAACAACAAAATAGTCGATACATAACTTAGAGCGCACTGTCGTATATAAGTTACAGTACAATGTTATATGATATATAAAAATTATACAAACATTCATTTAAATGAATTGTATTATAACTTATGCATATTTTTGGCGATACATTTATATTCAAAATGTCACACTAATTCACATAACGTGTCTCTATTTTCCATTAGCTCCCTGTGCTCTCTATGTGCTCTAGCATTTGAATCGTTACTTATTGGGAGGATTTGCTAAACATCAGTCTATCATCAACAGGGAGAATGACGGACACTAACTGTGCGGACACACGACCGGTCACACGACCCATCCGTTTAACTTCTTGACTGACGTCCGTCGCCACCAACACTATTGACTATTACTAGAAAAATCATTTTTTTTCTCTGTTTAATACAACTCCCTTTCCCCTATCAGATATAGTTATTATTGTACAGTGACTTGTAAGATACAGTCAGTATAATAGTCAGTGTGTATTGATAGGAACGGTATGTTTATTGATATGTTTGCCAAAATCAAATAGCGTGTGTGTGTGTGTGTGCCGTGAAAAATAACGCTAAATAATCTATGAATGGCTAAAAATATACGACTCAATGAATATAATGCAATGAAACCCTATTTTTAAAATAGTATTAATAGTATTTTACTTTTTTACGGTACATCTAATCGCCGTAAAGTCATTGATCATAATCTCTGGCATCACTGATGGAAATATAAGCCTTATGTGAAAATTATATATACATCACATTATACCGTATATATTGTTTGCATTTGTATTCAATACAATTAAACTATTTGATTGTCAAAAAAATCAAAATTATTATTTTTTCTCTCTTTCTAAACAAATATTTGATTGCGGTTTTTAGTATTAAATTTGACTCTCTCTCTCTCTCTCTCTCTCTCTCTCTAGATATTTATTTAACTAACTAAATGTCATTCAAATAGCTCTTAAAATAGTAGTCTCTCTCTCTTTCTCTCTCTCTCCCTCTCTCTCTTTTTTACACTTTTTCACTCATTGAACATATTATTAATCAAATGGCTTGACATGAGAACTAAATGACTCCCCGGGAAAGGTTCACACTATGATACCGGTGCTACTCTTAATACAAGTAATAAAAATTAAAATAATAATTGGCTTAAACCAGTTATAATCCGGACAATTATGTAAATATTTTTATTTATTTTATGAGAAATTTCAATTTTATTGGTGTTATAGTTTAAAAAGATTATTCCCATTAATTGTTTCACCAATAGTATCGGCTGTGTATTAATAGTAATCCTATTAATTTTGTTTTGATTTTTCATATAATTTTAAAAACATATTTTATTTATTTATTTACTTAATTTAATACATTTATTGGTATTACATATTGACTTATTTATGTGTGTTTTTGTTGCGATATAGTGCCCTAAAAAGCATCAAAAAGTCAAAAGTAATTAAATTTAACAAACATTTTTATAAAACACGAAATCCCCAATTGATTTTCAAAAATTTTCTAACAAAACAAAACTAATAAAACATTTATCAAAAAAAGATAAGCCAAACATTTTTCTAGAAATAAAAAAAAGTTACTAAAAAATTGTTACCATTTTTCATTGTTTAGTGTAAATATGGCTTCACTGCACACAATTGTATGTATGTGTGTAGAGCTAACTTCAAAATCATAAATATACATTATATTATTTTATAATGATTATGTTGATTTTTATGCAGTTATCTCAATAGATAATCTAGATCAGTTTAAAATATATTTTTTATTTGAATGACAAATTGCCCATGTTTACATAGATTTTTTATTTAGTATATCAATAGATAGAAGTTACTAAAAATGTTATCAGTTTTGTGATTTTTAATTGTGATTAACTCAATATATTTATTTTGATAAACATTTGTAAAAATTAGTTATTTGCAACTTTAAATATTTTATATTCAACATATATAGATAGTATAAATTATAATATAAGGTATAGTACTGTACTATATATGCTACAGTATTATTAAATTGTTAATTTTCAAATTTATTTATATATAATTTTATTATGTTATTGAAAAAATATTTATTTGATAATTGTCAACTTTAAATGTCATTTTATTACAAATTTTTAAAATTTGATATGTTTTTAATATTATCAATTATTTAATCAAACAGGTTTATCGCAAACTTAGTACATATTATTGTATAAATCTTTTTTTCCTTTAATTAATTCAAATTTGGTACAATAATTAGTGTAAATCAATTTTACAATCATTTTTGAATTTTAAATATTATTTTACTAAACAAATATAGTATTAATTTAATGGTAAATGAAAAATCAAAAATAAAAATTAATGATATTTATTTGCCATATATAATTTTTAGTTAAAAATGTGAAAAATTATAAATTACAATATAATAATGTTTATATTGTTTTATATCATGCATTTTGAAACCACTAATTGTGTCATTAAAACAATAAAATTATTGCCACATTATCAATAAATTAAAATGCTATTTATAAATTATATAATATTTTATTTATAATTGTTTTTTAAACTTTGTAATTAACTTTAAAATTTCTTAAATTATATATATATATATTAATAGAAAAACTTAATTACAATTTTATAAGATTTAAAGTTTTAATAATTTTAAAAATTATATGTTATAAGCTTAACCCAAACTTTTACTTAACACATATACAATAACTTTCATATTAAACGAAACACTTATCTTATTTATTAATAATAATAATAATAATGCAAACCATTAATTATAAAGTTTTTATCTACTTTTTTGTTATATAATAAAAAAATTCTTTAAACTCTAAGTTACCAAACAAATTACATAATTGTCTTTTATATAGTATATAACAACACTAATAGACTTATTTAGTTGTTTTTTAATTATTATTTTTTTCAACTAATTTAAAGATTAGAGACAAATTCACAACTTAACAATAATAATAATAATAAAATAAGAGCCATTTTTATAATTTTATTTTTTAAAAATATTTTGAGCTATTAATTTATATTATAACGTGTGTTATTATTATTATTATTATTATTATTATTATTATTATTATTATTATTATTATTATTTTATATCTTACAATATAAAGTTATGATATCTTATATAAAAAAAAGTTATATGAGTGGGTAATTGCCTAAAAATAAGTGCTGATTATTTGTTGTACCGATTTTTTTGTTACATTAGTACTGATATCACACAATTTGATCGCAAGATTTATGTGTTTTTGTTGTGGCTTTTGATTAAATGGTGTACTTTTTTTAAAGACATTAATAAGAAAATGAATGGAAAAAATAACTTATCATTAATTAACTACAAGTTTTCTCATTTATTTAAAACTCATATAAATTAAATACTTTTTTATTGAGTTTTGATATTTTGCAGTAAAATTTCGTTTTGATATATAATAATTAAATACATATACAGTATATATATATATATACAGTATATATATTCAATTATATACTGTATATATATATAATATACAGCAAGTTTTTCTAATATTCACTTTAATAGTTATTTTAATTTAAACAAATTATATATTTGTTATATATTATTATTTAATGAAATTTTGTTACAATAATAATTATTTAACTTTTGATTGTAATTTATGCTTAAATTTGTTTTTCAAAATCAATTTGCATGTTAATGTTGATCGATAATATTGATATTTTTTATAAGTATAGCAATCTTAAAACAATTTAATGAGATTTATAATGTTTTTATTAGTTTGTAAATTGAGATCATTAAATAATTTTCAAAAAATAATAATAATAACAAATCATCCTCTATTTAATGAAGTTGTTTTATAAAAATTATTAATATTATTTATTTTATTTTTTAAAAACCATATCTAAGTTTGTTTATTGTATTCTTGTGACTAACAATTCATTGAAATATAATAACAATAATAATAATAATGTTTTTATTTTTATTTAATGACTTTGAAGTCCCTCTAAAGTAATTATTGTCTGTATTTTGTCCGATAAGATGCACGCAAACAGACTGTGATTATAATAAATGTTTTTAAAAAACTATATGACTGTAAGTATTGTATATTTAATAATAATATATGATTTATGACGAAATCCCACCTAAACTTTGACACCAAACCTGATTTTTTTGCAATTGCTATTATATATATTTTATAGTATAATATTTTAGATTTTAGTACTGTATTTAAACTATTAATAAAAAAATGTTTGTATAAAAATGTATTAAAAATATAAACCAATTCAATAGTTTAACATTTTTATTGTTAATTGCTTAATTAACAGCAGTAAAAAAATAATGCAATCAATTTGTTAGATAAAAGTAAATACTATTTAAATTGGGTTTATAATGTTTTTAATTTATTTTTTATGTAATTAAAAAATTATATATTTTAATATAAATTGTTAACTATTTTTGATCACAATTTGCATAATATCCATATATGTATGTATGTCTCACACATTTTCAGTCTCACTCATAAAAATGTCACTTTTTGTTTATATATTTGACATATTTATATATATATATAGTATATACATTATAATTAATATTTAAAATTCATAAAAAAATTAAATAACAAAATAAACACTTAAATTATAACGACAAAAGTTTAATAACAAAAAAAATAAGGCATTAAAGGATATATAGTGTAGTTTTATAGTTTAATAAAAATTAATATTTATATTATAATATTTAGTAAAAGTAGATCTAAATATATATATATATATATAAAGTTAATTATGCAGGAATTTATTGTTTTGAACAAAAAATAAAGTGTTATATGCATTAAAACATAAATGGTTTATCCCATAATAAAATATATAATGAAATTTGGTCCACAATTGAATAAGTTATAAAAAATATTTTTTATAAGTTTAAGAATATATTAAAAGTAATATTTTTTTATATAATATAATATTTTATGATTAATAAAAATTTAGCATTAAAATTTTTACTTTCAAAAATAGATAGTGTTTTTCTTGATCAAATATATACTATAAAATACAATAATATTTTTAATAAGATTAACATTTTTATTACTATTTAAAATCACTGATAATCTCTAAATATTGTATCTAAATATCTAAATCTTTGTATTTTGAAATAATTATTAAAATAAATATTTTTTATTTATTTATATTATTAATTTTTATCTACAAAATTTGATATTATATAGAAAATAATATAAATATAAATCCTTATATATAAATAGATAGACACAAACATAAGTTTGCCATAGTTTTAGTGGTCTTAATTCATGAGCGCATCCTCTATGCCATCAAACACATAAAAGGCCAGTGTTTTCACAATAGTTTAGTTTAAATATATTTGAAAACTCTCTCTCTCTCTCTCTCTCTCTCTCTCTCTCTCTCTCTCTCTCTCTCTCTCTCTCTCTCTTATGTTAAATATTTAGCTCAACTTTTTGTATCGTCAGATAAGAGAAGATGAATTGACGGCAGAAAGGGCGGCAAATCAAAACTTTTTTATATACTGTATATGATATTACAGTATTATTATTTAATATATACTGTAAGAGACTGATGTGTGTGTGTGTGTGTGTGTGTGTGAGAGAGAGAGAGAGAGAGAGAGAGAGAGAGAGAGAGAGAGAGAGAGAGAGAGAGAGAGAGAGAGAGATGAGATAGAAAAACTAAAAGAAATATATGATAGGTTTGTCTAAAAAAAGATTTTTGCTTTAATAAAACAACTAAACACTACTATTATTACTAAACACACAAATATAAATCTTTATAAATTATTTGTAAAATAGATGTTTTAAATGTGTAAATCAAGAAATTGAGTTAACCTAATTTTGTAAAATATATTTTTATATTTTAAATAATTTATTAATTACTTACAAAAGTATAATAATAGATTAGTTTTTTTTATAATTATAATATGAAAAGTTTGTTTTGTTATTTTTTGACTAAATTGTATGTAATTTTGTTATCATATCCTACAAAGCATCCTTATCCTAATTTATTGTCCTAACAATAGATACTATGTTATCAAATTGACAGATAGACTGTCCAGTTATTATTGATTTATTTTTTAAATTTTATTAATTAGTTTATTTGTTATAATAAAAATTTGTATATTAATAATAACATTTTATATCTAATTATTTAGTCAATTATTTTTAAATATATAGCTTATATTTTTAGATATTAGTACAGTATATTACTGACTCTTATTATTAAAGACAAAATTTTTTAAAATCTACTATAAGTTTTAACATTAGTGTATATAAAAATGTTTGTACAGTACATTGTATTGGTATATACTGTACAATATAGATGAGTATTGTGTACTTTTTTGATATAAAGTTTTTTTTGTATTTGATGTTTGAATCTTTTTATTATTACTAATACTTGTTTATCATGTTTTTTTCAAATAACATTTATAAATATTAGACTTTTTATAAAAAATATTATGTAATTTTAAACTTTTCTCTATAAATTACATGTACAGTATAAACATACAATATACAAATATAAATATTATTTATAACTTATATTAATCTCTTATACTTTACTTAAAGTTGATAGCATTTGAATGACTTATTATTTTGTTTTCTCATTAGCGATATATTATATAACTGTGTTTTGGATGCATCACTTGATTTTCTGTCTTTACATTTGCGATAAAATGTATATAAAAACTATATATATATACTGTATATATCTATTTATATATAAAATAGAGAGACAGAGAATCAATACATTTGTCTCATTTCCTATTCTGTCAACATCTCTATTTCTCTCTCTCTCTCTCTCYCTCTCTCTCTCTCTCTCTCTCTCTCTCTCTCTCTCTCACACACACACACACACACACACAACACACACAGACGCACACACATACAGACACACACACATACACACACACACACACACACACACATACAGACACACACACACACACACACACTGAATCTATTTTATTCCTTCATTTATTTAATCACTCATTTAATTTTAATTTCCAATTTTATATATACATATATATATATATACTATAAAATATATACTTTATTTATATATAGCATTTTCAAGTGTTGTCTATAAATGTAAATAAATTTATTTTGAATGTTATGTCATATCTTTGAGAAAAGTGAAAGAAAGAGAGTGGAAGAGACAGAGAGACTGAGTTTATGGATGACTACATATAATAAGACAATGACATGGATTCATGCGCTGATGACTTCTTCAACAATATTGAGATACCATTGATGACAATACTTTCATATATCATATGGCGATATAACACTAACAATACAATATATAGTATATGATATAAATTTATATGACATCTAATGTGTATTCACTTTTGTTATCCCATAATATTCATTATATATTACCCATCATTTACTTTCAACCCATTCCTCATTATTAAACAATGTTTTTGTATGAAAGTAATAATAATAATAATTTTTTAATGAAAAGAGAAAATGCATTTTTAAGCGCTTCACTAAATCCAATAAAATTATTGGGAAAAAAACATATAATAATGTTAATACAGTATAATATACTGCATAACATACAATAAATAATAAAATAAACAATTATTTTACATATAGATTATGAAAGTTGCTGTTGAATAATAATCACAATAATCATCGCTAAAATTAAATACATTATAAAAAATTAGTTTAATATTATGCCTATTATCCAAATCGCTATCTTAATTAATATGAATTTTAAATATAATGATCGTTATAATGATGGTGTCATACATTAATTGGCATTATTCCTGAAGGATTGCCTCAAAAAATCAATATTATTGGTGTTATAATTAATGAAAAAAATAATTATTATTATTTAACAAAAAAATATATGAGACTTTTAGTGAGTATTTTTTAATCTTATTTTGTTTTTACTATATATTAATATATATACTGTATATATATATATAATGATATAAATTAAATTCATTTTTAGGCATATTTTTTGACAATATTGTCTAATTTATTTTGATATACTATACAGTTATATTTTTTGCATTACGTATGTACTGTATATTATAAAATAAACTAATATTAAAGTTAATGGTGTACTTGTAATTAAGATATATGATTTTGATACTACAATAGATTTTTTTTGTTAAAAATAATTTTTTTATAATATATTTTGTATTTTTTTTTGTTATAATACTGTTAGAAAAAAATGTAAAGTTCATAATCAATAATTGCAACGATAAACATATTAGTATACAATTCATTGTATTTACAATTATTATAGTTATTTTTCAATAGTTAGTTATATATTGTCATTAAAATTTTATTGATTTTTTTCACTTGACACACAAATTATTATTATTATTATAACTGTATTTATTTAAATGTTTGCCAAATCAAACAAAAAATTATTGTCAACAAACAATAAACAAAATATATAAAAAACATTGTTTTGCAACATTAAGATTAAAATAAAATTACTGTAAATTTTGCAATTTTGTTAGTTGCAAACAACTACTAACTTTTTTTATAAAAAAAACTATTACAACAAATTAGATAAAGTAACCAAAAATTTATTTATTTATTTATTGTTTGTACAACAGTTATAAGCAGTATATATATATATTTTTTTCAAACAACAAACATATATCCCAATGAGTGAGAAATATATTTATCTAATAATAATAATAAGTTATATTTATTTTGTATCGTTAAATGAGTCGTTGAATTAGTAGTTTGAAAATATACTGTAGTTTTGGAGTGGAATGGTATGGAAAAAACTAAACTAAAAGTTAAGCCACCAGTGCTTCTCTCATACAATTCAATGACTGACTATTACAATGTAATTTTCATTTGGTATGAGCTATGAGTTTACTGAATAAGTGAAAGAGAGAAAAGAGAGAACCTATATATTGCCTATATTTTTATGTCTGGTTTTATTTTTATACATTTATATAATCACACAACTCATTCATACCAATCTCTCTCTCTCTCTCTCTCTCTCTTTCTYTCTCTCTCTCTCTCTCTCTCTCTCTCTTTCTCTCTTCATACAGATTTCATTGATTTGAAATATATGTTGTTACTCATATATTAAATACTACCAGTGCTCATCATAGAATATTTGCTTTCTATTATTGTAGTAGTAGTAGATTTGATAGAAATTTTTGCTGTTTATATTTTTAATAGAAATGGGACTCAGATTTTTATTAACCTTAAACTGTATATCATATATATTATATAAATAGGGAGAGAGAGAGAGAGTGAGTGAGTAAGAGTGAGTGAGTGAGTGAGTGAGTGAGTGAGTGAGTGAGTGAGTGAGTGAGTGAGTGAGTGAGTGAGTGAGTGAGTGAGTGAGTGAGTGAGTGAGTGAGAGAGAGAGAGAGAGAGAGATAAAGAGATGTTAGATGTGCACTGGTATTAGTTGCAATAATAATTGTATATATATTTTTGGTCGAATCAGTGCTGTCTCCCGATTTTGCTCATTGATACGGAGCGTTAGCTTCGATCGACTGGTGCTTATCAGTTGGCCACAGGCACAGCACAACCATCACCAACACTGTACCATCGTTTGCATCGTTTGCTATCAAAAATAGTGTGTGTTTTCAGTTGTGTTGTGCTATTCGTATACATTGTATGTACTGTATATAATATATATAACACAAGCACTTAAAGCTTATGTTCATTGCTATCAATTCCTATTCAACTAACTCATAACAGTTAATCTCTTATCGCAAACACAGCACAGATAGGAGAGCACCGACAGAAAAGAGCATCGGGAGAACAGGCAATCAAATAATGAGAGAGAATAAGAGAGAGAGAGAGAGAGAGAGAGAGAGAGAGAGAGAGAGAGAGAGAGATTAGGTTTAGGTTTTTGATTATAAGTGACGATTATTTTAGATTTTGAGTGTTTAAGTATTATCGCAACACTTATTAAACATATATATATATATATATATATATATATATATATATATATATATATATATATATATATATATATATATATATATTGTTTATATAATATATATGGCATTAGGGCTTTTCATTTAACATACCCGGAGAGTCAGTCAGTCACTCCCAGTGATGTTAAATACTATGTTATATATATAATACATTTCAAAAGTATTTTAGATATAATTTATGCATTTAAACACATCTATGATATCAAACTAAATATGTTATATAATATAAGAGGTGTTAATGGTTTTTTTTAAAAACAGATTTCTGTGTAAAACACTATAAATAATGGCAAACAAGAGATGAGAGAGGAGTCGTCTCTCACTTCAAAAAAAATTAAAACATACAATCATACAATATATATTATATTAATATTAGAGCTAAAATATTAGACTATAATATGTAATAATAATAAGACAACAACAATAACAGCACAACACATCAAATAGATAGTCCCGACACCCGAAAGTAAAATAACCGAAAAAATAAATAAATAAAATTCAAAAGCAGTTATCCATACGATTAATCTTTTTAGTTATCAGTCCTCCTCTCACTTTTGATGGCAAACTTTTCGGCAGACAATCATTTACTACTAAAAACACAAATAGCTTTTACTTTTAAACTATATATTTAGTCTCTTCATCTCATCTCTACATAAGAGATGTCTCATATCTACAGTTAAGACTTTTTTGATGTTGTTATCTAATAATAACAGAAACTAATCTATCGTTTGTATCCCGATTTTTCGCACAATTTTTCATTTAAATCCCCAATTTTTTCATGAAAACAAAATTTGCTCATAAAATTTTAAACATGTTTTCTGATTATTCAATACTTAATAAAAAAAATGATATCACAATCACAATAGTTTTATTTTTAAAATACAACTATCAGTCTCTCTCTCTCTCCCTTTCTTTCCATCTCTTTCTTTCTGAATGAAAAGAAAGTGTTATGAGATAAGCGATTTGCACCACAAAAATAGTGAAACAGCCAGTGATTAATGTGATCCCCATATCATCGATAACAGTCTCCTTTCATTTGCTCTCCTCAATGATGTCTTCTGGTATTTCTACCATTTAATGATAGTTTCCAACTCTCTCTCTCTCTCTCTCTCTCTCTCTCTCTCTCTCTCTCTCTCTCTCTCTCTCTCTCTCTCTCTCTCTCTCTCTCTCTCTCTCTCTCTCTTTCCTAATGTTTGTCACCGAGTTTTATGTCTAAAACTTTTCGGTTCTGTTGTGTTGTCTATTAGTGAAAAAGTATAAACAGAGTTAACGCACGAGAAGATCATCAAAAATCGGTGGTAATGTTAGTAATGATATATATATATATATATATATAAAGTCGGCAACAATTCAATACAAGGGAAATACAGTCTAAGAAAAGTATCATTTAGTAAAAGTATTTGCCTTTTATGGACCCAAAAATGTAATTTACTTTTCGCTCGACTTATCATTAGTTATAATTACATAACTCTCTCTCTCTCTCTCCTAACTCTATCATCAAATGTGGTTAACATTCATTAATAATAAATTAGAAAAAATATGACACAAAAAACAATTAATTAAAAGTTTGCCGAAAAAAATAGTCATCACATAAAGTACAGCATAATTGAGAAAGAAATGCATTTCGCGTTAATAATGTCTTACTTTTATTATTATCATTAATAATATAGTTTTTATATCATTTTTATATCATTAAATTAGTTACAAATAAATTAAGCAAAAATTAAAACACTGCAAAACAAAACTATATAATATGAGTACATAATAATTGTTTCTTTTTATTATTAGTAAATAATACACACAATTAAGTGAAATATTTAACAATTCAATAGCATTCAATGTCAGATACATGAGTTTCAATGGGATTAGTAGATGAAACAGACAACTCATTGACAGCACCGGTACTACTACTACTACTACTGGTAGTTGGTTGCTGTGGTGTCGACGACACTGGGATTGTCGTAACGTTGCCGTTGGTTATGATATTCTTTAAATAGTTGTCACTTAGTCTGAAATTTGATTTATTCAACATTTTTCTGATTTGTAAGTCCTTTCGGCCGCTCAACACATTCTTCGGTGTGCTATCGGAGCCAAACAATTGAATGCGTTCGCGAATGCGCTCACTTATCACGGAATGGACGGCCGCTATCGGGTGCCAGAACGGCACGAATTCATCTTTAAGTTCGTTTTGACAAAATTTCGTTAACTTTTCGGTCATCTGTTGGCCAGCATATGCCTGCGAAAAGCCTATTCTCATCAGAACGTTGGCCGCACTGAACCGTTTTCGAGCCGAACCGGGAACAAACTCAGACTTTACTTTAGGTTCTTCCACTAAACTGCCCCAATCGATGTCCAGTGCATTCAACACTTGTCGATTAGCCGACAAGTTCTTGTCGTCCACTTTTGCATCGTTAGGATCAGAATCGCCAATAATTGCGTCCAATTCGTCGTCACTGATGGCCTCCAATGCGTCTTCATCTTTGGATTGACTGCTATACAAATCTCGTTTGCTCTTTGAACCACTTGGTCTTTCAGTCCATACATCTAATCAATTGAAATATCAATTAAATAAAAATAAATAAAAATCGTTACCATAATTACAAACCTTCGTTGAAATTATTATTTGTGATAACTGGAGCTTCAAAGACATCAGTTTTAAGTAGTAGTTCGTCTTCATCTTCACTCCAATCGCTAAAGTTGTCCTCAGACTCGTTGTTGACGTTATTGGTCTTGATTTTCGGGTGTTTAGTAATTGGCGACATATCGTCTGTGCTTTTGATGCTTTGTGCAGTTTTTGCAATGCTTTGGGGAGAGTCCGGGACATCCAACACATCAGCTATGGATTCATCGGTACTTATTGATGACAATCGATCCTCATTTGTCGTGTCTTGTAATTTAACTTCATTTGGTTTAAGTTCTTGATTTCCACCACTGATATTATGGATACTTGTGTCGACAGATTGAGTTGACATACGCTCCGATTTAGATCTTCGAGAAAAATCACTTCCTATCGACGATTCTCTGTCGCGACTAATCTTCGAGTGAGTCGAATGTGTTGGCGACGGTTCGCGTGAATAATTACCACTGGTTCGGGAATAGTGTTTACTTGTTGTCGACGCATTGTCCCGATCTGATAATCGGCTATCACGCGAACGATCGCGAGTCGGATATAATTTGATGTCCAAATGAGTAGTTCTTGAACTATCAGCTCTATGGTCATCGTGTTGACCGACAACATTCTTCTGGTCACTGCTACCACTCCGATGACTACTATTATTATGACTAACAAGTTTTTCATGTTTGTGATCAGTTGACAGCAAATGTCTATCGGCAACAATTTTCGACCGTTTATTTGGCGGCGAACGAGTTTCGCTTCGGGAGATAACAATCTTTGGATCAGCCTTTTGGACACCAAATAACAAACAAGAGAATACATATCAAACCAAAATTTAACAATAATTATCTGTTGTTATAATAATTTTTTTAAATCTAAAGAAAACTTACCGAACGTTTTGCTGACCTTCTCTTTGCTGAAGACGACGATTCAGATAAACGACTGTTTTTTGTGAACCGTTCGACGCGATGTCTCTTTTGTTTTTCCTGTTCGGCCAAACTGACCCTTACGTTTCCGTGGCGATCAAGTTTAACCTCTTTAGTCTTCGTGGGTTTATCTCGAGATAAAACATCTTTGCCATGAGTACTACTGGCGCCACTCTTAACCGATATTGAACTCGAAACATGACTTTTAGATTTAGACTCTTTTAGAGTCTTAGAGTTAGAAGAAGTGCTGTCAATAGGCTTATTGGCCGCACTTTTGACAGTCTTTTTGTTATTTAAATTAATGCCACTATTTTCACTGCTTTCCGTTTTAGTCAATGATTTTAACGATGACCCATAAGAACCGGCTTCCGATGATAGAATAGATGAACTTCTGCTGACATCACGCGGCTGTTTGTCAGCGCCCAGTGGACTGCTATTATCCAACTCTTTGATTTGTTTTTGAATTTCAATCAGTTTTTGCTGCAAACCTTCACTATCACTGTCTTCGTCTTCACATTTAATATTATATTTGTGACTCTTGTGACGTTTGGCCGACGATGAAGATGACACACTGGGCATATGTCCGGCGGCCAAATCCGAATCAACATTCGCAGCCAACACTAATGACTTGACGCGACTGTTTGTGTCCAATTTGTCGTCACTTTTAACGCCCGTTTTGCCACTGCTTGATGTCGATTGTCGAGCAATCGGTGATACAGACCTCCGGTTTGGCGAAGAGTCGTTGCCGCCGCGTCTCTTGCGGCTCATTCGATGTCTTAAATCTTCCTCATAACTGCTAGCAATGGCCGCACTACTGCTACCTCCGCCACCACCACCACCACCACTACCGCTTTCACAACGCTTACCGCCACTTCTTCGGCCGAGTCTTTCAAAAACCGATTTGCGTTCACTGGCCAACAATTGTTGCCCACTATTGGTGTCCATATTACGATTCACAATAAACAAATCTCGCTTACCTAAACTCACACACACACGCTATCGATGTTGATGATTCCCGATCGGTAAACTGTGTCCACTTTATCGGTCAAATCAATGGCCAAACTCGTAGCCAATGATAACAATGGATGCCATCAGTCAAATGGCAATGCATTGACTGCGCAGTCGCTGTCATTGAAAGTGTGTTTTGAAAATGCATTGCATTTCTAATACTGTACTAAACATGTGATTACATAATGTATTAAACAATCTATTGATTGATAAAAATATAAAATAATTAAAGTTATTGTAATTAACTGTAAATTACTCGTCAATTAAGTGATTACATGTTTGCAACAAATTGTTGTTTTATATGATATGAAACCAATTTAATAATCAAATGACTAAAGAAGCAATTGTACCGTTAATTGTAAGTTAAATAATGTTTTGTCTATTTTTTTTTCATTGAGATTATCTGTTTTTTATTTGTTTGATATAAATCAATATTGGTTTATGTCTTTGTTTACGCCATTATCGGTAACCACTAGTCGGGTGCGATGGCCGGCATGTGTGTCGACTTGACTCTCTTCCCGATCGATACCATTAAGACACGACTTCAAAGTGACGCCGGCTTCTGGAGATCGGGAGGGTTTCGTCACATCTATTCCGGTCTGATGTCGACAATGATCGGATCGGCACCTAATGGTTGGATCAACTCTTGAGCACATTATTTGAAATAATTAAGTTTTTGTTTTAACGAAACATTTTTTAGCCGCAATTTTTTTCTTGTCATATGAAACATCTAAATCTTCATTAAAGTCATTAATCTCTACAAAATATGAGCCGATTGTTCATATGATGTCCGCATCGGTTGGTGAAGTGGTAGGTATATTGTCGTCTATTTTTTAAAGTTGTTCAGTAGTCAAGTATTTTTACAAACAAATAGACCGCTTGTTTAGTCCGAGTGCCGGTTGAAGTGATTAAACAGAGAGCACAGGCGTCTCAGGGTTTAATTGGTGGTCAACAACGACCTCAAACTAGTGGCCAAATTTTTCGACAAACCATCTCACGAGAAGGCTTTAGAGGACTATATCGCGGCTATTTGAGTACAATAGTTCGCGAAATACCGTTTTCATTGATACAGTTCCCGGTTTGGGAGTATCTTAAGAAACGATGGATAGCACACCAAAATCATCAACCGTTGAACGCCATTCAGTCGACAGTTTGCGGAGCTGTTGCCGGCGGTTGCTCTGCACTATTGACTACTCCACTGGATTTGGCCAAAACACGCATAATGTTAGCCGAAACTGGTGCCGCATTTTCGATACGCGATATTGCAATTGTCCTCAAAATGATTTATACGCAAAACGGTGTTTTCGGGTAATAGTTGATTGAATTAAAAATGAATTTTGAAAATTATTAAATTACTTATTTAAAAAATATATTTCCAGTTTATTTACTGGTGCTGTTCCCCGAGTGGTTCATATATCCATTGGTGGTGCCATATTCCTCGGTGGTTACGATATTATCTCAAATTTTTTGCATAGTTTATAGTAATAAATTTTATATAAAAAAACTATTTTTACCGCTAGATATCAATATTTTTGTAGTGATATTTATAAAATAACTTTTTTTAAATCATATATATATTATAAAAATTTCTACTGTAATATAGATTGATCAAGTTTATTAAACAAAAATACTATAATTAAATTTAATTAATAATTTTAAATAATTTTTAAATTTAAATAAATTTATTAATATTACTGTATATAAAATAAAAAGTTTATAACGAGTTATTCATATATAACGTTATAAAATGTTTTTTTTGTTGACATTTAAGTCGTGTGTGAATCACATGTTTGTGACATTTGTTTTGAATTTTAATATAAATTAATTGTTTAATCAATTGATTGTTTTATTGAATGAATTTAACGCAAGACTTTGAAGAGTACGATGAAGTGGACACCAGTGATGACGACTGCGGCGGACAATTAGATCGTATACTTGTACCGAAACTGCCGGTCGCACAGTTCGACGACTACGATCCGAATCGGCCGCCGGTTACCGGCGCGGAATATCTTAGACGGGTTCAGTCAGTAACCGATTAATTGGTCTTTCAATTGATTTGGATATTGTTTGAGATGATAATTGTTGTTATTTTTGTTGCCATAGATTAGAAGCACAAAAGTGTCCCGAAGTAGTCGTAGCGGACATGGATTTAAGTCGGTTTAAATCTAATCAAACTCTTGTCTATGAAGACGTATGTATTGATGACAACACAGAGTTTTCATATGACTTGTGATAATCTTTTATTTTATTTTACAGACAAACGGTTTTATTCGTCTCAAACCAGAACTGATACCACCGGTCGACTGGCAGAGAGAACAGGTGTCTGAGTTTAGTCACGTCAGGACAAGACTTGCAAAGGAAAGAGAGCACAGACTGTCCACGGGTTCAGTGGTCACACAATCCGTACCTCACAATCGACCGATGAATTGGTGGCGCGAGTTCTGTATCGGCAAAACAAGTGACAACAACTCGAGTGATGACTCGAGCGATGAGTCCATTTGTGATGACAAGTCGGACGTTTCGACGACGACCGACGGCACACCTAATAGTAGTTCACAATTAAAGCGAACTAAACGTCAAAAACCTGAACCCAATGTTCCACTATTGAGTACATTGTGTGGACTCACTCAGGATGAAGTGGTACGAGTGTTGAGTTATCACATCCAATGGATTCGTCAGTTCAAATTTACACAACATATGGGTCTATGGATCTACTCATTGCTTGTCTGTCTCGACAAACCACTTCCAGCCGATGTTTACTCTACTTTACGTGACTTAAGTCGTGTATGCAGTGAATGCCGACAACGGTGTCGATCGACTTCGGATGACTGCACTGAGTGGTGGGCTTTGAATCTAATTATTTGTTTAATCGGTGGCTATTTTGATCAAACAGATATGTGTGATCAGTGACAGTCGTGATGTCATTATTTAGTTTAATTAAATACATTATGAATTCAATTTAACTTAATTTTTATTAGTTGTCTAAACCAATAAAGTTTGAATTATTTTATATAATTTAATTATATATTTTTTACATTACCGTCTGTACGCGCATATAGCCCCACTCATATGGCATAAAGGTCTATATTGTAAAACTATGGGGCAATATATGAGTTACACCCCCTACCAAAAGTTTGATTTAATTTGTCGTTTGTTTTAAGAGTCTTCCTAATCCTAATTTATTGATATTAACGTATTTTTATACAATAATTACAAGTAATTAGCAACAACAAAAAAATTACAAACACTTTGGATAATAAATTACATAAATTTTTACAACAAAATACATCAAATTATGTAAAAAGTTTTATTGAAAAATAATTGCTAATTAATAGCTAAAAAACGTCTAGTTTGTTGGAAAAATTTTTCCACCAATGCCACCTAGGTAATTTTTTGTGCAGGAGATGTTTGTGTGAAGTATTTTGTAAAAATATCACAACTAATAAACTATATTATCTAATGTAATAATAAATGATTTAAATATTCAACTATTTTATAAAATTTATGAGTTTATACATAGCTTACATATAAAATTTAATAATAAATTATGATTATATTGATAGATATAGAAGGATAAGAATGACCCAGTACATTTTATAGTTGGATAACTACTTTATGTAATTCTACTTTTTAAAAAATTTTAACTTTAAAAAAATGTTAGCAACAGTTATTTGAATACTTAAAGCGGTTGCCTATACCTGTATATTATTTATTACAACTTTAACATAACATATTGAAGATTTTTGTATTTTAATTTAATAAACTTTATTAATATATATCCACAACAAAAACATAATAAATAGTTAGTTAATTCAAAATAAATAGTTTACAAAATATAGTAAATAAATAACGGTTAACTTTTTTTTTTTTAAATTCATCATGATAATATTTATTTTTAATTACATACAATAACTATAAAACTTTGAATTAATAAAATTAATAATAAATTTATATTGTTTTTTAGCCTATAATTAAGTTATAAGATTTTCATATTTTATTATTTCTATTATAAACTAATCTAATAATAAGTTATTAATTTATTGCATTTATTATAATCTAAACGACAGTCAAATACAAACACATGTGTTTGTGTTGTCTATAGATAGTTGTTATGCAATGCATTGATTGACAATAACAACAATTCAATCAATTGTTTTCTATTCAATTGATATTATTATCATATTTTCAATCAATTAATTATTTCAATTGAATGGTAAGTAATTGTATAAACAGTTGTTTTTATTATATTATTTAATAAAATCAATTGATTTTGTCGTCAATTTAGTTGTTATCACCTACTAATTGATCCGTCAGTTTCAACATTTTTGGCCACTTTTCTGACCATTAAATGTCTTATTGTTTTTCACGTTTGTCTCAAATTTGCGAGTTTAAGATAAACCAACTGAAAATATCTACATTTAACCGATTGTTATCATCAACGATGTCCGCAATTAAGCGCAAACACGACGACGACGACGACAACAGCAACAAACCGGCAGATGAATTGGTGCCGATTACTGACCAGAAAACTAATTCAGATGTAAGTCATATCTGATAATAACAGACCAATTATGGTGATAGTTGTCTACTATAGTGATACCAATAATAACTTATGAACGATAAAATTGTAGACAAAACGCAAAAGATTGCAATTACCCGAGTATTCATTGGACGATTCGGACTATTATGTGGATAATGGCTTACGAAAGGTATATCCGTATCCGTTTACCTACTATTCCCATTGTAAGGGACGTTGGATGGGACAGGAGTTGTACTCATTTTATTCAAAAGAGTTCAGAGGACTGACATCCGAACAACTGGTATGTGTGTCGTGTCTTCAGTTTTTAAAATAAGTAATATTTTTATATTGAATTTTAAAGAAAAAGCGTATAGAAGACGGACTTCTTCAAGTAAACTATCAAAAAGTTGATCTCAATTATCGACTTAAAGGTCACGACCTATTGACACATAGACTACACCGACACGAGTTACCGGTACTATCAGCGCCCATACCTATTATTCACTCGTCAGATGAAATGCTTGTTGTGGACAAACCGCCATCTATTCCAGTTAGTCACTCATATATGTCTTAAAATTATTGAATAATTGATTGTAATGTATCATCACTTAACCCACAGATTCATCCGTGCGGTAAATACCGACACAACACAGTAATGCATATTTTGGCCAAAGAGCACAAACTAACCGATTTATACAGTAAGTTGCGATTTAATGATAATTATGTTTTACGATTTTATTGACCTTTTTTACGATTTTTATAAACCATTTAATGATAACAGATATTCATCGGTTGGATCGCTTGACTTCAGGTGTTTTATTGATAGCTAAGACAACAGCCATCGCTCAGAAACTTCATCAACAAATTAGAGATCTTGTACTCGAAAAACAATACGTCTGTCGAGTGGAGGGAAAGTTTCCTGAGTTAGTCATTGAAACTTTCAAAACCATTGAATTGATATTTTAATATTAAATATTTGTTTTCTAAAGCGGTGTCATAACATGTGAACAACCACTGGAAACACTGTCCCATAAGATAGGCATTTGTATTGTAGATCCGACGGGAAAGCCGAGTATTACAACATTTGAAAGACTTAACTATAACGGCAAGAGTAGTACAGTGTTATGTAAACCAAAAACTGGTCGAATGCATCAAATTCGGGTTCATTTACAATACTTAGGACATCCCATTCTTAACGACTCTTTTTATAATAACCTTGTTTTTGGTCCTCAAAAAGGCAAAGATGGACAATACGACAAAACTAGAGATAAGGTTATTATACTTTTTATTTGATTACAAAATATATGATTTAAATATTTTATCTACAGTTGATTGAAGACATTGATGCTCAACATCAACGCATACTTTATCTCTTAACATCACCGACTGTTCAATTATCACCCGAAGAACAAGCAGAGAGTGATCGCAAACGAGATATTGCATTGAAAGCGCTTAAACATTACACGGATAGAGAAGAGTGGAAAGTGTTGACTGAAAAGTATTAAAAAAATAACATTTTGTTGTTTCTGAATATTATTGTATTAATGATAATTTTTTTTTAGTTATAAACCAAAGCCTGAGCTTTTAGTCGACGATCCCGATTGTGATGAATGTATAAACAAAACAATTGATACCAATCCTAAAGATTTGCTAATATATTTACATGCATTTTGTTATAAAGTAAATATTATTTAAAATTATTTGTTTGTTACAATATTTTAGATAAATTCCGGATATTTATTGTAAATAATTGACTTAATTTTAATTTATATTAAACATTGAATTAGGGTCCCGATTGGGAATATAAGACAGCACTTCCCGTTTGGGCACAGGACGACTGGGATTATGATTAATATTAGATTTTGTTGTAAATAATTTGAATCATTTTTTTAATATACCAAACATAATAATTATTGTTTTAAATTATTTATAAATAAAATTAAGATTTTTGTCATACAAATTGTAAATCGCGCGAATAAATATTGATAATATTGATAATAATAACAGCTGCAGACTAAATGCTTATTCAGGCCTTAAATTATACATAATATTATTCTTACAGTAAGTTATCGTTAAAATAGATGAATATTTTTTGATTAAAAATTATATTATGTAATAAGCAAATAAAAAGCTCATAATTGTATATATCTAAATATCTGATATTAAATATCTAAACAATTAAGATAATTAACTAATAATATTATCATGAATTTATAGCATGCATTTAATCAACAGCTTTGATGTGCTGTAATAATAATGTAATATTTGTTAACCAATGATTGAACGACACATTCAGTTACGTTATTATATTACCTGTATATACCGGTAATTTAATTTAATATTTCATAAGTTAGTTCAACTTTTTTTTTAATTAACTGTAATTAAATTTTTGTGTGAAAATTTTAACCGAAAAAATGCCACAATTGGCCAAAAAAGTTGCCGCTTTTGCCGCAGTGGACAATCATGTAAAGGTAACTCGAGTTTCAATTACAATCCATTGATTTATATATATATATATATATATATATTGTTAAATTAAATTTAAGAATGGATTCCGTGTGGGAATCGGTAGCGGAACTACTATTGTCTTCGCTGTCGAACGGATCCGTGAACTGAACCTCAAAGATGTCATATGTGTTCCCGTCTGTCAACAGGTTTTTAATTCAATTTAAACACTAAAATAGTTTAAGAAATTATTATAAAAATTATTTCTCCCCAACAGTCACGACAAGTGATTTTAGACAACAGCCTAAAATTGGCCGAATTCCAGGACATTGCCGAACTCGATGTCTTCATCGATGGCTTTGATGAAGTTGATGTTCACACAAGAACTGTAATATTCGGTACCTGTACACTGGTAACGGCAGTCAAGATTTTTGCAGCCGCTGCTAAACATGTTGTCTTTGTCGGTGACCAAACTAAAAGATCGGAAAAATTGGGACAAACTTTTAAAGTAGGAATTCCTGTTGAAGTGATTCCTTTAGCTCACAAACAGGTGATTAAACAAATTGAGAGTCAATTTAAAGGAAAAGCTCTATTAAGAAAATCTGATAATGATTTGAAACCGACGACTACATTGTCGTTCAACAACTATATCATTGATTGGCAATTCCCGGATGACATCAAAAATGATAACTTTTTAGATATCTATAATAAAGTAAAAGCTATGGCCGGTAGCATTGAGATGGGTCTAGTGTTTGACGCCACTACCGATATGACTATCTATATGGGCGCTACCGATGGCACACTAATTCGTGTTTGAACATCAATATAATCGTTATGTTTATAAAATTGTGGATCAACTACAAGAATATTGTTTTTATTTATTTTATAATAATTTTCTGACTTAAATAAAATTTGAATATAAATATTATTTACATGAAATCTACTGAAAAATTAAACACATAATCAAAAGGTAACAAATGATTAGTCTTTTTTAATCAACGACTGTATCGACTCTTTGGCTCTTTTGAAGATTTTTTTGTCAGTTCGCTGGTCTTCGGGAACTATCAAATGTGTGATAAATGTGTAAATTAAAAAAATTTAGATCTCATATATAATCGGCAATTTAGTTGACCAAAATGTCAACTTTAAATACCGTAGTCTTGTAATCGATACCAGGCATATATGAAACCAGAAAAACCGGCCAAAAATATCCAACCGGAGCCGATACGAATGGCCACTGGAATACAACGGTATTATAAATAACAATGACAAAAAAGTGAAACAATTGATTAACAAATTTTCGGAGATTTTCGGAAACTGTTGACCAAAAAAAAACTTACTTTTTTAAACAATTGTTTATCGGGTCTTATAATTGATAATCAAATCAAATGTCAAATAAGTTTTATTCAAACAAAAAAAAGTTTTTCATTCAAAATCAATCAGTTATTAGTCGACCGACAAACACATTGAAACACGTGTTGTCATAACAACAGTGACAACAAACTGACAAACATATTGTTTGTTTACATTTTGGTGTTTTTGTCGGTCGTAGACAACAACAACATCTATGAAACACTCAATGAATCGATAATATGTAAGACTCCCGTCGGGTGTGTTGTATGGCCATCACTATTCTGACTGACTGACTAACCAGTGTGTGTGTGTGACGGCCGCAATGCGATTGTTTCGTATGATCGGCTTTTACGTGGCCGTCGCCAAAGGCATACTTCATCTCTTAATATATCTGTCAAAAAAGTGCCGCAAACTGTTGGTCGCCGTACTTGCGGCCATCGTTGCCGTCTACATATTGTTCGGCTTCTGGTTGGCCACATTGTCCACTATAACTGGTCTGGTGTATGTCGTATATAATTTTTGCGATTATCTTCTCTATAATCCAAACGATCCGCTGGACAGTCGGACAAATATTATGAGTCCCGTGTCGTACAACTTATCGTTTGAATCGTTGTTTATTACCACTGAAGACAAGGTCCGCATCAATGCTGTTCTTATCAAACGACCCGACAATGAGTACGACAAGTGTCCTACAATGATATACTTTCACGGAAACGCCGGAAACATTGGTCACAGATTGCAAAACTGTTACGAACTGTATCATGAAATCGGATGTAATATACTGTTAGTTGAATACCGCGGTTACGGTCTCAGCAATGGATATCCGTCAGAGAGTGGTCTCTATAAGGATGCCGTTGCAGCGCTTGACTATCTACTTGAACGGCCAGATATTGATCAAAATAAAATCGTTGTGTTTGGCCGCTCATTAGGCGCTGCAGTTGCCATCGATTTGGCTAAAAACGGGAAACACTGTCAAAATATTGCCGCCATTATCATTGAAAATACGTTTACGAGTCTTCCAGACATTGCTCGGACACTATTCAACTGTCGACTAATACGAATGATACCGAATTGGTTCTACAAAAATCAGTACAACTCATTGATGAAGATCTCATCGGTGGTCATTCCCTGTCTATTCGTATCGGGTCTTAACGACGAATTGGTCCCCTCGTCAATGATGACCTCTTTATTCACACTGTGCTCGAGTCAGGAGAAAGAATTACACCGTTTGGACGGTACACACAACTTCACGTGGAGGTGTCCCAACTATTACGCTATTTTGCGGACATTTCTGGCAAAAATAATGCCCGAACACAAAGTTATGATCGCGGCTAACACCACCACCACTACTAGCAACTCTGCCACAATTGGTTATCAACATACTATGAATTATACAAATTTAATGGTAACTAATGTTCATCAACTGCCACAACCGTTATCAGCACATCAGTCATTATCTCCAGAACAACGACAACCATCGAATCAGACGCTCATCTCTTTTGATGACAACGATTGCAAATCGTTTGCCGATCACAATACTATTGAAATTTAATAATTATTATTATTATTGTATTTTACTTAATTAAATTATTTTTGGTTTTTTTGTTGTTGTTTTGGTTACTGTTGTATTGTGTTGATAGATATATGTTGTATTTATCTTATATTAATAGTAATGATATTTTTAAATTGTATATTAATTTGTACTCAAATCGATTTTAATTATATGATTTTATTCTCAAAAAAACTACTAATTTGTATTCATATTAATTGAATATTGAATTAATTTTTATATAAATCCCGGTTAGAGCTCAATGTAAAAGTTATACTAATGTAATTAAATATACTGTATGTAAATTATTATAAATTTTAGTGTATAATTATTATTATATAATATAATTGTTAATCTCTTGTATAATAATAATAATAATAATAAATATTTTTAACACAAACTAAAGTAAATGACTATTTTTATAAATTAAATTGTATATAAAATATTATATAAAGTAAACATTTTTATTATTTTGATAACAATTATTGGCTTATCTCTAAAAATTAAACTGTTAGGGCAACCAAATACATGGGAGACTGTCATGTTTGATATACAAACAGATAATTGAACCGTCAGGTCATAGGACTATTTGGATTTTAAATGTATTTATTTGTTTGTTTCAGATTTATGTATCGGTGTATACAGTACTAAATAGATATGAGATTAATAAAAATAACAAATCAAGATATTTATAAAAATTATATAAAATTGTTGCCAAAAGTTAATAATTTTATCTAAAAATATAAAATTATCTTAATAAAAAAAATTAATAATATAGTGTATTATTAGTAATAGTTTCAAAAATTTTAACTGCATTTAGTGCAATTATATTAAAGTACAAATTATTATAAATTATATTTTTTAATTTTATAATAATTTAACAAAACAATAGTTACCGAAATCATGAGTCAAAACAATTGGCAAAAAAAGTTTGTTATCAGAGACTCGACGCTAACGTAAGAATATTAATCATTATAATAATACATAATTTATTAATAATATTTAATAATAATTATTATAATTTTTGTTTTATAATTAATTGTAATTTTCTGAAAAAAATTATTTAATTGATAGTGAATTATTTGGTCGGATTCAAGATATGAGATCAGCTTATAATCTTATATCTGCCATTTTTACACTCATTTTTGCCACAACTTTATTACATTATGTGATTGATAACAATGAGTAAGAAGTCTTTTAAACAAATAAAAATATTTGTCATCAAATCATCAAAAAAAAGTTGTCATTAAAATTACTCTTTAAAAATATCCATTTTAACAGATTATACGCTGACCTCCGATGGCTTAACTGGTGTTTCAGTAATAATAAGTTTCATTTATTGGCTTTTGCTTGGCTTAAGATGCAGATGAGTGCTGTATTGATCTTATATCCAGTATTAAGAATATGGTTGTGGATAAAGGCTAACAAAAAGATCAGCTCAGGTATGTCATCGAAAAATTATGTAACGGTATTACCGATAAATAACATTTGATTAACAAATCGTTGTTAAATAATTTTGTATTTTTGTTCACTACACAGATATTCATACAATAATTTTAGTATTAATTTCACTGTTATATCAATCATTTTTATTCATCTATGGCTACAAATTTGTTCAGAAAAATTCATTTTCATGTGTTTGTCGATTTGCTTTGCTTATTGAACAAGTAATGTCTTTAAAAATTTAATCAATCATTTTTAATTGTAAAATTTTGACTATTTATACTGTAATATATTTGTTAATATTTTATCATTAATAACATTTAATTGTATAATTTTATTTATTAGGTGAGATTATCAATGAAATCGCATTCATTTATTATTGAAAATAGATTCAGAAATATTGAATACGGCAAAGGTTTTTATAATAATATTATTATTATTATTATTAAAACAGATAATAATATATTTAAATATAACATAATTTACTTGAATAGATAAAACTAGTCGTGAAGCGCCCACATTATCACAGTTGCTTTACTTTTTGATAGCACCTACACTATTATATCGGGATAACTATGCCAGGTATGAGATAGTACAGTAAATTTTGGATAATTTTTTGTAATCAATTTTTTTGACCCTTTTTATAGGACCAGTAAAATTCGGTGGCGTTTTGTTTTCTGGTACTTTTTCCAGGTTTTTCTCATCATATTTGCTATGTTTGCCATTAGCTGGCGATTTGTTGAACATTATTTCAAATGGACGGGTGTTAAACCGTTTGAAACAAAACAGTTGATTTACATTTATTTGATGGCATCGTTGGTCGGCATTCAATTGAAACTACTGTTATTTTATGGTATGTTGCACTGTTGGCTCAACGGTTTTGCCGAAATGTTGCGCTTCGGTGACCGAAATTTCTACAATGATTGGTGGAATTGTACCGATTTTGTCACATTTTATCGCAAGTGGAACGGTGTGGTCCACGAGTGGCTCCGGGAGTATATTTTTAAGCCAACCCTATATGTAATTGTTTTGATAAATGTCTTAATTATTATTATTATTTTATTTTTATAATATATAATTTGTTTGTCTGGATAACTATAGTTAACATCGGGTAATAAGGGTGTGTCGGCACTGACTGTATTTTTGGTGTCGGCTATTATTCACGAATATATATTGAGCGTATCATTTGGTTTTTTTCTACCGGTGCTTTTCTGTTCATTTTTTATAATAGGAGGTAATTATGTGACAATTATAAGTTTATAATTTATAACTGACTATTGTTTACCACTGAATGTTTAGATTATAATCTATAATACACAAAACAACAAAATATTGATAATAGCTATTATTATAACATTTTTCTAACTCAACAAACATTAATTTATACCTAATTTTATTAAAAAAAATACAGTATATTTCTCGTATATTCTCTAAATATTAAGCAACTGTTGGCAACTGTGCCATTGAAAAATAGTTTTATTGAAATTTAATTCAAACAAAACATTAACTTTTTTCAATAACATAAATATTTATGACTATTTAATTTTATTGCTTACATAATTGAAATTATTATTATTATCTCATTTTGATTTGATTTCATATGTATTGCTATTATTTTACATTCAATATAGTAATGCTATTTTTCATCGGAAAAATCAAGTTCAAGGTTTCGCAAAACAAGAGATCTGCAAAAACAGATTCACCGAAACATAACTCATCCGTCAAACAACAACAACAAGAAACTAATGACAACTCATTTTCATTGGGAAATATGCTTATGTTTATGAGTTTGTGTCTGGGATGGGGTTTAATGTTAATGTTGTATAGTATGGAATCGTATTCAAGAATCAACTGTCCCTCCAATGATGTAATAATGCATTTTAAAAATATTTATTATATAATTATTATAATAGCACTTAAAAACACTTGTTTAATGTATTAATCATTTGTTTTTTTCAATTTCTACCCCTCTATAGACATCCCTTTCCAGTTATCTATGGCCACGTTTCTTGAGTTGTGTAATCATTAATTAATGATTTAAATTATAATGATTTACACTGCCATTCAAAACAAATATTTTTAATGAAATACTCATTTTTATTGAATCTACAAATTATTATGAATTATAATATTATTATTTTTTTAATAATTTTTAAAACAAAATAAATAAAATTTCTGCTTAAATATTACAATTAGATTTCATCAATACGTTTGTACTTTTTTTTAATGAATGGCAGGACTTATAGTATCTGTGGTATAGTATCCGATACATACACAGAATATTCAATCGACTAATTAAACAATAAAAAACTGGTTGTCCTTCACGTTTGACTAAAAATAAAAAAAAATTCCCTTAAAATTCAATGATTATTTGCATTTTGATTAGTCGGAAAATAAATTAATACATGTACTTAACTTTTTTATATATAGATTATATTTATGTTATGAATTTATTATTATGTATTATAACTTATTTTTTTACACAAACAATTCACAATACTTCAAAAACATCTATTACTATAACATATTTGTTAAATCTATTATAAAAAATATAGTCACTAAGGAAATAAATAGACGAAACTTTTAAATATTATTATAATAATATTATCAATAATTTTTATGACATTTAATGACAGGAAATATGCGCTAATATTGAATGAATATTTAAAATTAATAGATGTCTGTATTTAATGAACAGAAAATTTTTTATGATTTTTTTGTTTGTTTGTTTGTTTGATAAAAATAATTTATTGTTAAATTTATAAATAATTATTTTTTTTAAATATAGTAATTGTTTAGTTAAATTATGTTTACTCATAAAAGCCTCGCTTAACTTTTGATAGTTTATTAATAAAGTGTATTACATTGAAAAAAGGACAGGGAGTGTAACACCAGATAAATTAAGTTTGAAACTATTGCCAGTTTGTAATATAATAATATATTATTATTTATCAATTTATATTGAAGGTATTAGTCATATCAATAATTTTAAAAATATTATTATTATTAAATTTTATTTATAACTTAATTTATACTGTAATTTATAACTTTTTGTATTACATGTGTTTCTAAGTTGACAAAACTATAATTTATATTCATATTTTTTTTATACATTTTATATCATTATTCATATGTTTTGCATGTTTATCGAGAAATTTAACAAAATTAATTAATTTTCATAAAAGTTTTGTCAACATTTGTAACATCTGAATACCTATAACTTTATATAAAACTTATTAATATTACTAATGATATTATTTTTTGTTTAATCTTCTATTTATGGAAAAAAAGTTTATAAATTTAATGTCAAACTAATAATTGGAAATTAGTTTTAACGATCAAAAGTTTCATTCAATACGAACTATAAAACTGCGTTTAAGTTATTTTGTTATATAATACTATAGAGTTTAGATTGAAGTTAAAAAATGCATTACTTTGTGGCCATAATTACCATAATTGTGATCTCGTGCGGCATATGCTCGTCAAAGATCACAATTCGTACCAAAAGACAAGTGGAAAGAGAGGGCAACTTGAATGAGACGACTACTGTTATTGCCGGCGAATCGGGTCGAGAACCGAGCGATCGAGACTTTGAAGTGGTTCCAGCAAAGGATGACGACAAGACTGATGTCATGGAAGTTGATTTCGATCCAAACGACGGGACGTTTGCTTTTGGTGGCAAATTTCCGTCGTTTTTCAACCGAAACTTTAACACACACTATGATGATCTGTTCCGACAAATGACCAGAAGATTTGAAGGTTTGATTATTTATTTTTTTTGTAATATTTTACTTAAAAAAAGACATTCAATTATCAATTTTACAGAAATGTCTCGGCGTATGTTTGAACGGTTCAATGCGACCACCAGTCAGTATCCGGATAACTATAACGGAACTAAAGAAGAGATTGTTACCATCGATGGCAAACAGTATGTTAAGAAAGAGCATGTCATCAAAAAATCCGACGACAATCTTAATGTAAGTGATATCATGTTTTTATATCGAGATCTAATTATAACAGCATTTAATTTAATGTCTAAATTGTTTTATTATTGCCAGATATTCCTTACGTCAACCACCTATGAACCGGTCGATGACAAGACTAACGAAGACATATAATATGCAAATAAAAAAAATGATTAAAATTGTCATTAAATTTTGCAAATATTTTTGATTTTATTTTGCTATTTATATTTTATTGGTATTACTGTACTTAATGATCTGTTTTAGTATTATATTTCCAACATTTTAACAAATAAACTATAATTTTTATATATACATAAAATTATATGTTAAAAAGTTGTTTAGTTGATGATTACCATAAACATTGTAGAAATGTAAAAACATTTTTATTACATAATAAATTATATGGCATACTATTATATTATAAATTACCGGTACTATAGTTTACATTTGAATCTAAAATATTATTACCGATATATTTAAAAAATTTAATAATTTATAATTAAAATTTAGGAATTTGTGGTATTTTAAGCTCCCGTCTCAAGTCATCCAAGTTTTGTTCAAATCTTTTTTCATAATAGATACAAATTAGTGACCGGGCTTCGTGTCCGCACTTTAGCGCCCACGGGAGTCCAATGGTTACATAGTTTTTTCGTTGCTTCGGTGCCAGCCGTACGGCACCGAACAGACCAGCCGACCAACACATAGGAAGGTCAGTCTGTATGGCTTCAATCCATTTGACCAGAACTTCGCCCAACATATTGGTCGGCATTCCGAGCACCGCGTGAATCATGTCATGTACTTCACGATAGCGTTGCATAACATACGCCAAGTGGACGTCATCTACAAACTTGACGGGTTGTCGACTATCGGGAGTTACATTCTGGTGTATTGTTTAATTAAAATTAAAAAATTACCGAAATATTTGTTAAATTATCATATGATAAATACATTTATAGTCAACCAATTATAATATTGTCGGCCAAAAGTTCCGTCGGGCAGTGTGGCCAACCTATCAATGTCTATAGTTGTCGAGTTTATTCGTGGTTTGTCTTCCAGTATTTGTCGGCCCTCGTCATCACTCAACATCTGTTTGTGCATCTTTTGTAGCGCCAAATATCCGGTCGTTTCACCGAAAACGGCGATCATATCTGTTGTACAAATTTTTATCAATACAATTGTTAACAACTCTGGCCATCAAAGACAGTACCATCTCTGTAGGGATCAGTGATAGCGGCAATGGCCGACCCAACTGATAGCAACACTTTCTGTGTTACTGTTGTCGGGATATGTGTGTCATATAAACTGATAATTGGTTCATCACTGCTGTCATGTTGTTGTCCATCGTATTCATCGTCAGAAGACTGATCGCTTGCATCTGAAGTTTCTGCAGTAAATGTCTGTTGTTGTTGTTGTTGGCGATGAGTGCCATAAAAGCGATCAAACGATGGCCTCCGACAACACATTGCGGACACATGTCTGGCAATCATCGGTTGCCGATAATTACCGGAAATCCATGGCATCAGTCTTGATATCAATTGTTTGGACGACATCTGTCTGTAACTCTGCAGAAGACGCCAAACAAAAACAAACAAAAGAAAAGTTTATTTTTTCAGATAAAATGTTTGATAAAAACAAATGAAAACATTTGAAAAACTAGAGTCAAACAATTGAACCCGAAATTTACAGACAGAGACCCAAACCGTGGTCAAGTATGCGGGTATTTTTCAAATGTTACCATGGTACAATTTATTTGGTATTATATTAATAAATAAAAATAATGTCTTTTACTAATTATAAAATAATTTTTAGTTTATTAAAGATATTATTATGATTTTGATCTATCAATAGTTAAAAAAATACCCGAACCTAAACCCGATTTCAGGATTCCCGAGACTAGACTACTATTGTAAGCAATTAATACATTAAAAAAATAAATTTACATTTTATTTGTCTCTAAAATCAAATCAAAACAAACAGTAAATGCTATGAAAGATAACAATAAAATCAATTTTTTTATTGTTTTAATGTAAACATAAAAAACACTTAAAACTAATTGTGAATAAAATGTCTTTTCATTTAAACTGTATATTAATATTATGATTGCATAACATTTTGTGATAAACATAAACAAAACAAACAGTTTTTAGCGCTGATATTATTGACAACTAAAATGATAGACAAAAAAGTAGTCAATAAATAAATAATATGAAAATTATTTCATTCATAACATATTATTGGGTAATAATTGTATTGTAATGAGTGATGCAATCTATGGGATCACTGGATCTCTATTTACTAATGCATTCAATCAAATGCTATGTCTATTATAGGGACTGACAGTCAGTCAGACTCTCACTCTCTCTCTCTCTCTCTCTCTCTCTCTCTCTCTCTATGTGTTGACGTTTAGAGAGAGGCTGTTGTTGTGTTTGGTGTCAAACAAGTGATTGACATAACAAACACTGTTTTTTTATTAATCATTTTGTTTTTATATACAATAAATATATGAATATTAAACAATACAATCATTTATTATTATTATTATTATTATTATTATTAATAGTTATATAGATTAGAGAAACAAACAATGAGTTCATAAAATCAAATGTTCATTGAATTCAATGATTTTTTTTAAAAAACCATTTCATCGATTAATTAGTAGTAGTTTTTTGAGGAAAATATATTATTAATACAATAATTAGTATTATTTTTATTATATTTACAAAAATGATTTCATTTATTATATTGTGTTTTGTTTGACATTTGTTTTTGCCATTGAAAGTGATTATATCCGCTACTTATGGTTTGTGTTGTTCGGCCGCCTATAAAACTGGTCATTCATTAAGTCATTCAACTATATCTTACAGATGGACTTCAGCGCCAAGAGTCTGAAAGGTCTGGTCTCAGATGTGGGCACTGTCTTCACCAGAGCTAAACAGGTTTGTCAATACAATATATATTTTTTGTATTAACCATTAAATTAATTGATGATATGTTTGTCACCGAAATGGACAGTACGCTGAAGAGACTATAGGAACGGCCGAGAAGACCGAATTGGACGCCCAGTTTGAGAGTTTAGCCGATAGAGCCGATCGCACCAAACTGTGGACAGAGAGGATAGTATCGAAAACGGAGGCAGTATTACAGCCAAATCCAAGTATATATTTTACTACTGACTAGTCTGTGACTTAACGGTTCCCGAGAAAAAAGTAATCAGTTTTTTATTTCCAAATCACATAAATAATAAATGATTGGGATTTTACGGGAAACCACTCGTTAAGATCACTTCACAATTTCTGTAGATTAGTTAACTTAGAGATGGCATGTATTTCTGCCTGATTTTTATTATAGATACTCGTTATGGAGACATGATTTTTGACAAAATAGGTCCCTTAAAGGGTGAACGGACACGCAATCTTGAGGCTCTCGGCACTGATATGATCGATGCCGGAGTCGAGTACGGTCCGGGAACTGTTTATGGCAGTGCTCTCATCAAAGTTGGTAAAGCACAGCAAAGTTTAGGCGGAACCGAACGCGAGTTTGTGGCCAATTCTGACCGCAATTTTGTTCAACCGTTGCGAAAGTTTTTAGACGAAGACATGAGAACAATCACTGTAGACATTATACGATCTTAATCTTAATTGTTCACTAATTGAAGTCTTATTTGTTTGTCTGTTGTTTTGCTTTGAATTTAATAGAAAGAGCGAAAGATTTTGGAGACCAAACGGTTAGACTTAGACGCGGCTAAAAACCGTCTGAGAAAAGCCAAAACTCTTGAGTCGCAGACTAATGTGAGTCACATTTAATGGCATATTTGAGATATTAATATATAATTTATAATTTAAAAGTTATGATCAGATTTATCATAATTATATGTATTTGATAACTAAATTAGTTTAATTATTATCTGATTTTAATACAGCTATTGGATATCTTTTTTTTTATAAAAAAATATCAATACTTTTCATTCAAAATTTTTTAACTTTTTAAAAATATATCTATAAATCTAACAAATGGTTTACTATTACTTGTTTTCCTTTCTTTAACAATATTGTGCTTAAAGTCAAAGCTTAAGCCAGAAATGATTGCTAAGGAGATCGATCAGGTATTTAACATCTATTATACTGAACGATAAAATTAGTTTAATTTATTTCATTTGTTTGCCAAATATAATGTTTGATTTGTTTTGATTGTATATTTTTGACAAATATTTTTTTAGTTTGTTTTATAAAATTTAAGATAAAAAATTTAAAGAAATTGGGAATTTTTATCTTATTTTTCTTTATTTCTTTAATAAATGTGATAATAGGCCGAACATGAGCTCAGGTTAGCTCAAGAAGACTTTGATCGGCAAATAGAGATAACACGGCTTTTACTGGAAGGTATCAGTGCTGCACATGTAAGTCATAAATTGATTGATAAGTTTTATAACGTAATAATTGATTTTATATTTTGTCGTTTTCCATAATATTTCCCAATTGATCCAACCATTTGATTAATTCAAGTCAAATCACGTGCGCTGTCTCAATGACTTTGTGACGGCACAGATAGCATTTTATGCCCGATGCAATCAACACATGTGTGATCTTCAGCGTGAACTACAGTCGCCCGGTTCAGCACTATCTAGTATTAGAGGACAAGTCAATGATTTGACCTCACCATCCGATGAAATCAAACCGAGTTTACCGCTCGGGAAACGTTATGCAAAAGGTATTGTCGATTGTTTTTAATTGGCGTCAAATACTTTTCATCAATGATTGTCTATTTTTTAATGCGAGTCTTAGCTCTATATGATTACGAATCGAAGGACAGCTCAGAACTGTCACTAATGGCTAATGAAGTGATAATTGTTTCGCATTCATCTAATTTAGACACTGATGTCATGATTGGTGAAAGAGGTTTTCAGCTAATCATTAATTAATTCAGTTATTTATTATTATTACGGAATATCCATTTGATTAACTAATTTTGATTATGACATACAGGTTCCCAAACGGGAAAGGTACCACTGGCCTATCTTGAGATTCTCAACTAATTTTTAAGCATCACTTTTAGCTTATTTTTTAAACATCAGCTAATTATCAACTACTATAAAATATCAATTTATATATTGTATATTATATTTGTGGCAATTTTTTGAAACTAATCTTAATTAATTGAGATTTTTTAAATCAATTTCATTACTAGTTTATAATTTTTTTATATTAGTTTAATTCAAATTATAAATATATTAAATAATATTGAATATTACGGTTATATAAATTGAATGGGTTTAACATACCTTAACATTCATAAATATATCATAAATATTTGAAAATATATTGAAAAATAATTATAAATCTAATCAATTAATAAATTTAATGTTTTTAATCATAAATGTATTATTAAATACTGTTTTAAATGTATTGTCGGTTTTAATGATAAATGAAAATTTTAAATGAAAATATCGATAAATCATTGAATCAATTGGTATTAGTATCCATATCGTCGTCATCTTCCTCTTCGACCACCTGTTGTTGCGATGTTTTGTTATCATTTCGTTGATTATTGACATCACTTTTGCCGGGAATGTAACCCGATTTCAACAATTGGTTCAACCGTTCAATCTCTTCAAGTGTCTGCGCCTTAGCGATAGCAGCTTTAATGGCCTCTACATCGGCTGCCGTGTGTACGGGTCGAGTTGACTCTTTAGTGGCGATTTGCTCGTCACCACCGCCCGGTACAAACGTCTTGGATTTGACACCGATCTCTGACTCCAATTTACGGCCTTTGTCTCCTTTAAACAATTGTTTGGCCTCATCGCGTTCCCGAAGTTTAACTTTACGAAAGTCCAACAGTCGTACGGTCGGCAGCTTATGAATTACGTATAATCGGTAATGTTTTTTGGTGGTCACCGGATTGTTCAGTAGTGACAATGTGGTCAGTTTATCGCATTTGGCCAATGGCTCGATGTCGCCTAACTCTTGCATGTGATTGCCGGTCAGTATCAGTGACTCTAAGTGTGGCAACGATTCGTGCAATGAATCGCCGATACGACTGATCCGGTTGTTATTAAGCAACAGCGTCTTCAGTCGATTCAATAGAGGAAATCCATCCAATTTGCGGATATCGTTGTCGGAGAAGTCAATACTGTCAAACTGGTCCAGCGTTGCGCCCAAGTTCTCGATGACCGTCACTTTGTAGGCCCGAAGATCCAGTTCGCGATCTCTGGTCGCGCGGTTTATATACTGATAGCCGCTTTCGATCAGTTCGGGCGTCAACTTCATGGTTACGGAATTTCAATCACTACTGGTTTACCGACAAAAGTTTCTGACTAACAATATCTGGTCACTTCTTTTGCCGATAAAATATAGAAACCTTTTTTAGTCAACAATAACACAAAACACAAGACATGTGTTAATCACTACTATATTGCCATCAGATGTCACACGTGTTGTCAAAATCACTAAAAAATAAATATCAAGTGATCTTTGAATTTGACTGAAAAACCTGTAGTTGACTGAAGAAGTTATTAAAATGATAATTGGTGTCCAACTTCTTTGATTGTCAAGTCATCATCACTGACATTGGTGTCTATATTTTGTTGTCAATCATTTTCATGGACTTATAGTTATTATCATTTGCAGACATCAATGCCGTCACCATTTCATTGGCTTTCGAGTGGTTCGAGTTTACAGCAGGAATGGGATAATGCGGAACAGGACCCGAGTTTGACTATCAATCACGTGCCGAGAGATTATCCCAACTATGCTATTCAACCCCATTATGATCCCGAACTACAAGAGGCCAGAGATAATATGCTGATAGCCTTAGGTTTGGTTAATCACTAAAACTAATCATATTTTATATGATATCCAAATTGATGACCACTTTTTTATTTTGATTGAATATTTCCCGGATAACAGGCGGTGCTATAGGTTTTATGTCCGGCTGTTTCGGTAGTCTATCCTTTAATATAGTTAAATACAATAGGTTTGTCTAATAATACAAATAAAAATACATGAAATGAATTGATTGATTAATTTTTTGTTTTTTTTGTGACAATCTCTGTAGATTGGGTTATACAGGAATTCATGTCTTAGAGCGCTTACCGATACCAGTGGTCAAGTGGTCAGTGTTGGGCGGAATAGCCGGTATGGCCGTTGGTTTAGTCAATGAGGGCCAACGTATGATAAGAGAAGATAAAAACCTAATTTTCAATTCAAAGATTGCTTCCTCTTGAGTGACATTTTTAATAATTTTGAAATTATAATAATAATAATAATAATTATTATTATTAGTAATTAATGATTATTAGTAATATAAAGTAATATAATATGTATTATTAAATGTCATTTTATTGATTAAATTATTTGTATATAACATTGTCTGTAAATATTATAGTTTATTACCGTATAATAAAAAGTTATTGTTATAACTTAAAAATTATGTTATAACTTATAACTAAGCCTACGTTTATAAAATATAAATATAACAAATAAGTTATGTCGGTTTTAAAAATATTGAAAAGTTTATAAGTTATATTACTATAGCAGTATTATATATGCATACAGCATTTTATACTGTATATATAAAAAATTATTTTTTTTGTATAAGTGTTTAACAAATGTCTAAGTTATTTAAGTTTAGTTTGTTTATAATATCAATAACAATAAGTGATAGACTGATCTGCAGTAGTGGTGACCAGTAGTGTAGGCCGGGTCCCGACAAACAGACTTAACACTACTTTAAACGGGATTCGGGATTAATGAGTTCGTTAGTTATTGAATGTGATTATTGCTGCGGACAACAGTTCCCGCTATTAGATCGATGACAACATATTACTTATTGTTATAATCAATAGACCCATCAATCAAATGAATCAGAAAATCGATTGATCGGTCAATTAAATCAATTGGAAAACCAATTGATGGGACAATTAACTTAATCGGGTAATCAAGTGACCGGTCAATAAAATGAATCGATTGACCACTCCATATGGTCGTCCAATACATTCATCGAGAGTAATGTTTTCAGAAATCAAAACCCGTTTGGATCGTTATTTTGTTAATATGTCTGATTCGGACATCAAATGTGTTGACAATGTTATGTTTGATTACAAAGACTCCAAAAGAATGTTTTTCGGTAATAATAATAATAATAATAATAATAATAATAATACCGAACAAACTTATTATATGCCAAACGGTAACTATTTTATCGCTCAACTGTTCAAATCGTTTAACATTTAACAAACTGTCCGCTTATGTCGGTTACCTAAATCGTTAACTCTTGACAAATACTAATCAAAGTCAACGACCGATCAGACTATCACTGTTTCCCAAATTGGCTAATGATCCGCTAGTGGCCATTGAAACGGATGACAACTGGTCATACTATTTGCATTACGGAATTCACTTTATGTTTGCCCATAGTATTGATGAAGAAAAACTACTAATTTATATGTCAATTAATACCATGGATTTGGTTCTGACTAACTATAAGTACAATCGATTGCAAAACAGACTCCCTTTTGTAACGCTGAAGACCTTATCGACAGTCGTGTCCATCGGTCGACATTCAATGATCTCATTCTGACCGCCGAACCTCAAGTTTCCCATTTTATTGACGCCAATAGAGCCGTCATTGTGGCTAATATTTCAAGAATTTCGTTCATCTTTACAAATACAAACTATTGGGTCTAAACATTACCCGTTCGGGTAATTATAGTTTACATTAATATAAGTGCTTAGAATATGTTTTCTTAAGTAATAAAAATTTTGTTTTATCTTTTTTGTGGTTTAAAATAGATTATTATTATTGTCGTTGAAAAATACTGTATTATTATTTGTAATAAAAATAAATAACTGTCAAAAAATATTATTTTTATTATTTATTTATAGATTTAATTACATAAATTGGTATTTCAACAATCATTGCTCTCATCAAATGTTCACTTTCCTTATACAATGACATTAGTTTCAATGTTGTACCATGATCAATTTTTTATTTAAAAATAGCAGATTATTAGGGAAAAATATATTTCAATTGTATTATAAATATAATGTATATTTATTATATATATTTGTAATAAATTCCTAAAATTATTATTATTTTTACGGCATTGAATGCTTATATTTATTATTTATTAAATAATTAATTTATACAATTTCATTGCTTAAATTAATTAGGAATTCAAGTTTTATTTATTAAGTTATCTAAATTTTATACTAACTTTACTATTAAATTTTACTAATATTTTAATAAATGAAATAGTTTTTAAAATTTTTATTGTTTTCTATTGAATACAATATACAGATATTAAAAATTATAACAAAAGTTATATACATTTATTATTATTATTATTATTATTATTATTATGCAATAAAAATATTGAGTTCACGAATATTATTATAATTATTAATTAATTTTTTTATGAATGTTACTATATTTTATTTATGACTAAATAAAAATAATTATATATAGTATACTATCAAACAATTAATTAATGATTTATAAGTTATGAAAATATTTAGATATTACTAACAATAGACTTCTTTGTAAAAAATATTGATATATTGCTTATTAGCTATAATTAAATTAATTTTATGACTCATTTAATAGCAATTAACAACAAACAAATAAAAATATTTTATTGACTATTATTGATATTAAATTAATTAATATATTCAATATTATCAATCAATTACATTGCGCGCCATAATATCGGATAAGTTTTCCGAAATACCCGTACAATATTACCGGTAAATAGCTTTTATTATACCATTACCGAAGTTACTGTATTTAAAAAAATAATTTATTAACATTATATTGTAGTAAATTATTTTATAACAAAAAAAATAATTTAAATATTTTTCTAATTAAATAATAGTTTTAGTTTTACACAACAAACATAGTAATAATTATAACATTACTTTAATACCCAATACCAGTACAACCAATACAGTATAGTGTTGTATATAATACCCGACAAACACACAAACAGTATGTATGGAGACCTCTATTACTCCATTATTATTATTATTATTCATTTTATAAAACATTTATACAGTAATTATAATCAAATGAGTAATGAATTGCAAACTTTATATACAATCTGTAGTTTGGTTTTCATTGATGTCATAATTAATTGACTATTAATTAGTTTTTATAATAATTATTATTTTTCAGACATAAATTCATTATTATTTGTTACAATCAATTGTCGTGTCATTGCTTTCATTCACAACTACGACAACAACAATAACAACAACAACGACGACAACAGTCAATGTGCGACACAACGACAGCAACAATAATAACCACAACAAGACTCAGACGACAATCACAAGTGTACTAAATGTCAGCACAAGTCAACGGTAGAGAAGATAATCAAAATTTGTTTCAATTTGAGGTATTAATTAATTAATAGATCCGTTAATTTGTTGGCCATCAATGTCTTAAACAGCTGTTTGTTTTGTTTTAAATTATTGTTGACAGCAAAGGCCAGCCATTGCCGCCGCTGTTGTCGATACCAATTTGGTGACACTGATGAACGCACAGACAATGGCCAACAATGGTGGAGGCGATCATCCGTTGCCACAGTCATCCATATCATCGCCGCCCCCGTACTCTACAGTTCCGGGCACTGTTCCTCTCTATATGTCCCGAACTGCTGGTCCGCCGCCGTCCTATGACGACGTTATCAATCCCGAAGGTTAGATATAAACAAATTGATATAATTTGAGTACATTGTCATAATATATGTCATTCAAACAGCCCCTCCCCCATCATACCAGTCCCTGTTTGGTCAGGTCCGAGAGGCCCGCAAGTCGGCTAACGGTGTACTGGACTTTCTACGCAAATTAATGCTTATTGTCATCGGAACTCGTGAGTCAAATAATTTATGTTTTTTAAAGACTTGTTAATAAAATGATTGTTACGGTCGACCAGTTGGCTGCACAATGATTATTGGCTTTACACTTGTGATACCATTATCTATGATAATCGTTGGCACCATCTATATGAATGACTGTCGCATCGAGAATATACCAGAATTTTTGTTCATCGGTGGTATGGTCTGGATATTCAAGAATCTGATGAACGTCTGGTCACAATGTAAGAGGTCTTCTATTGAAACGGAAGCCGAGGCAGCGCTTCGCTATAAACGACACGAATCTCTGCTCAACTGTTTTCTCTTTGGATGGTTTGTCGCCGGTATGAATGCAATTATCTCTTAAATAAGATGTTTATTTGTTTGAGCGATGATCTTATAATTTGTGAATTAAATTACCAAAAATCTAGGCTGTGTTATAGTCTACCGTTCCTATCTACCCGACTTTGAAGACAAAAATAGTGCGCGATATTGTAACCGATCGGCCTATTTGTTTGCCTTTTGGTTGGTAACGTCGACCTTCATTTTGTTTGCCACTTTCATGACCTGTCTGTGCGGACTAACAATGTCGGCCATATTTGCCAACACCAATGCGGACAACGAGCCACAGATCAATGACAATGCCTGACCCACACTAGCGTTCACACACACACTCAGTGATGACTATTCATTCAATTGAATTTTTTGTGATAATAATAAATGAATACATCTCGGAATCTGATTTATATAAAGACAAAACACATATATAAACGATGTTTTTTAAAATACATCCATTTCTCGTTTAAATCATCATTTTTTAACGAATCTTATAAACTAATGAATATTAATTGGATTATAAAAAAAAACATTTCATCATTTTTCAATTTTTTTTATTTTAATTGTATTTTTAAGTACTTGTATAGACATTTGACATTGAATTACAAATGAATTATCTTTGAATTTGAATTGTTTTTGTTTCTATCGATTAAAAACAAGAAACAACTTTACTTTTTATGAAAAACTCATTATTAATAATTTTGAACATTAATTGAAAGTTTTATTTATAATTACACTAATAATAACTTAATTATATCTATTTTTTTAAATATTACAAAAATAATTATAAAAAATATGTTACATTAAACTTATTATTACAATACATTATAAATATATATATATATATCTAAATTTAATCATTGTATTTACAACAAAAACTAGTCTAGAAAATTATCTATTTAATATTTATAGAATATCTTTAAAATATTTTTCACTATATTTCAAATTTGTTTTATATTAAATTTGTATTATAAACTAAAAATTATTTTTTATTAATTTATTGTTTAATCTTAAATTGTAATAATATTTTCTAATTTATGATTAACGATAAATACATTTTAAAGACATGATAATTAACAATAAACTAGTATATTTTTCAAACTATAATTGAATGTATGTTATTATTTGTATGGTCTATAAAATTACTAGGGAATCACTACAGTAAAGTTAATAGCTTGATTTAAAAAAATATAGCTTATGTAGGTTATTTTTTATTATTAAAATATTTTTTAAAAATATATTATGTAATACTCAAATAATTTATGATTACCGTTAATTTATTTTTTTCTTGTTTATTTGTTTAATTAATTACTTAATTATTATAAAATAGTTGATAGTGATTTTAAATATTAGCTACCAAATCGATTACTGTAACATTTATTAATGTTTTAGTAATATACTGATTCAGATATATAGGTATACATTATGTATATTGTATTATAAGTTAGTATAATGTATATTATTTTTTTTAATAGATTGCCTGTATAATTGATAATAATTTATAATATAAAAACTTATCACAAAATTAACTTATTTGTATAATATTGTGTGTTTACTTATTATAATTGAAACACACTTATCTATAAACTATTTTATCATAAAAAAAACATTTGACATTCGTTTTATAAAAAAAAGATTTTCAATAATATAGTTTTATTTATTTAATTAAGTACTGTATTTGACAATTAAATATCAATCATGAAAACGAAAATTTTGTCAATTATTTTGCTGTCAATTTTGGTAAATAATGTTTATTTATTTAAATATAATTACATTACCACTGATGGTGTTATCCATACGAGTCATACCATTAACGGAACAATACCTGATGTCACTAATGAGACGGTAGCGGTGCTCATATACGAAAATAATGTTAACAAAACTGGGTATTTATACTAATCATTATTATCTAATCATTATATTATACAATCAAACAATTTATAACTTATTTGAACAGTTGGGCAAATCTAGAGTTGAAAACCTCTAATCGATTTACCGATAATGTCCAGTCATATATGGGTGGTGTAGTCGAAGGTTATATCACTGGCCAATTGATTCACTATAACTATCGCAACACTTATGAAAATATTTGTAAAAATAAAAAATTTTGTGAACTTCTCAAAAAGTTTGTCGAAAATAATAATCAATTTATTGATACAATGATTAAGAAGAAAAGTGATAGCAATTATTGGCATCAAATTGATTTGATTTATACACAATTAAAGGGATTACAAGAAGGATATAACAGATGGAAAGTTGAACACAAAATTAAAAATACGACAGAAACTGATTATTTAGGAGAAATATTTTTGATAAATATTGGACCCGAGTTGTCAACATTGGAGGAGATATTATTAAATAAAAAAATTAAAACCCGCGGCCATTGTTCGGCTATTGTCAAACCATTGGCCGACGGCAGTGATCTATATGTGTCACACAATACATGGAATACATACAACTCTATGTTAAGAGTGCTCAAGAAATATAGTTTTGCATTCAATACAATTGAATCAAATTTCACAAAATTAATATCCGGTCATTCGGTATCCTTTCCATCAGCGCCCGGGTCTTTGCTTTCTAATGATGACTATTATATATTATCATCCGGACTAGTAGTTCAAGAAACAACTAATGAAAATTTCAATATGTCTTTATTGGTCAATATTAGGGCCAATAACTCAATCCTAGAGTTTGCACGCAATGTTGTGGCCAATCGATTGGCCAATTCGGGCAAAGAGTGGACAGATTTATTTGCTCCATATAATAGCGGTACATATAATAACCAATTTATGATAGTTGACTATAAACTATGGAAAAAGGGTACCAAAGTAGCAGATTTACCAAATAATTTGCTTTGGATTATTGAACAGTTCCCATCTTTAATGGAAGCTCAAGATGTGACACCTGTGCTGAGAACACAGGGATATTGGGGATCGTATAATGTGCCATATTTTAAGGATTTGTATAACATTTCAGGCAATGCTGATATGGCCCGAAAATTTGGACCATTTTTTACTTATAATGGTACGGCTCGGGCTACGATATTCCGTCGCGACCACTCAAAGATTGTCGATATGAAGACATTGTATGCATTTATGCGATATAATGATTTCAAAAACGATCCGTTATCTCAATGCAGTCACTATAACCAGACCTGTAGTCCTCCCTATTCAGCTGACATGACCATCGCTGCTCGCAATGATCTCAATGATATTAAAGGCAAATATCCGATCGATGAGTGGAGTTACTATGGAGAGGGTGCCACCGATGCTAAGATGACCAACTCGTCAATGGTTTTGAATTTGGAAATGTTGGCCGTGTGTGGGCCCACCACTGAACAACAACCACCCTTTCAATGGTCTAAAAGTGATTTAGATCTTAATCATGACGGACAGCCCGATATTTTTAATTTTAAACCAATTTATGTTAAATGGTATCCATTGAGATACCAATTTGCAGATGATATTAAAAAATAAAAAATAATGTTTTGAAAATATAAAAATGTTATTAAAATAAAAGTTTTAATTATAAACGTTTTCATTAGTATTCATAGTATAATTTAAATTAAAATCTTATTAGACTATAACATATTAAATTTACTTTCAATCATTTAAAGTGTATTCCTATTATTAAACAAATATAACATTTTTATCTTTTTTTTTAAAAAAATAATAATGACATTAACATTATTTTAGTTTAATTGTTTGTGATATACTAAATGGTAAAATTTTTTGTATAAACTTGAAAAGTTATGATATAAATTTTATTAAAGTTTATACTGATTATGAAAATGACAATTTACAAAAATATTTTTTTTATGCATATAAAAATTTAATATATAAAATATAATTATACAATATATTATCCAAATGGATTCATACCTTAATATCATATACGGGAATGTCAATTAAACAAAAATTTATAACTGTCCCTATATGGTGTTTTGCTAAAAAAGTTTTTTTTCAATTTATTTAATAGCTAATTACAGTAATGTAAAAGTTATCTAGACCTACCAGTGCTACTCTATGTACAGTGTGTTTAATACTCACATATCGATCCTCATTTTTATCTCAAAACAAATTTTATCTCAAAAAATAACTACTCTTGACATTTATGTGACAATGAATTTCAAATAAATTTTATAATTTATGATAAATAAAAAATAATTAACTTAAAGTAATCTAAAATAATTATTTTTATTTTAATAATTAGCTAATTTTTGTTATAAATCTAGTTAAATATAATATCACATTATGACAATCAAAATTTTATCAATTATTTTGTTGACACTAATAGTAAATAAATGTGTCCATACATTTAAATATAATTATATAACCAAAGATGGTCTAATACATTATGATAGTGTCATCAATGGGACAGTACCACCTATGAAAGGAATGGTAGCTTCGATTATATACGAGAATAATGTTAACAAAACTGGGTATTTTAATCAAATTATTTTATAATAAAATTATTTTTAAATTATATTAATATATTGTTGTTTAATAATATACAGATGGGCTAACTTAGAGTTACAAACTTATATCAACTATACCGATGATATCCAGTCATATTTAGGTGGTTTTCTCGAGGGCTATATTACTGGCCAACTAATTCATTATAATTATCGCAACAATTTCGACGGCTTTTGCGAAAACAGCACTTTTTGTGAATTACTCAAAGAGTTTATGAAAAGTAATTATGAATTCGTTGATAGTATGGCAGCTAAAGAAGTGAACAGCGATTATTGGCATCAAATTAAACTGATTTACACACAGATTAGGGGTTTACAGGAGGGCTATAATAAGTGGAAAATAGAAAATAATATTAAAAATCCACCCGAAAGTCAATATTTGGATGAATTAATGTTCATAAATATTGGTTCAGAGTTGTCAAATTTGAAACAGATATTACTCAAAAAAAATATTCGGGTCACTGACCACTGTTCGGCAATTGTTAAACCGTTGGCCGACGGCAGCGATCTTTATGTGTCACACAATACGTGGAGTACTTATCAAACTATGCTAAGAGTGCTCAAGAAATATAGTTTTGCATTCAATACTATTAAATCAAATTTCACAAAAAGAATAGCCGGCCATTCGGTCTCTTTTTCGTCAAATCCCGGATCTGTACTCTCCGGTGATGACTATTATGTACTGTCCTCTGGACTGGTAGTTCAAGAGACCACAAATCAAAATTATAATATGTCTTTATTGGCTAATATACGAGCAAATAATTCAATCTTAGAGTTTGCACGCAATGTTGTGGCCAATCGATTGGCTAATTCGGGCAAAGAGTGGACAGATTTATTTAGTCCATATAATAGCGGTACATATAATAACCAATTTATGATAGTTGACTATAAACTATGGAAAAAGGGTACCAAAGTAGCAGATTTACCCAATAATTTGCTTTGGATTATTGAACAGTTCCCATCATTAATGGAAGCTCAAGATGTGACACCTGTGCTGAGAGCACAGGGATATTGGGGATCGTATAATGTGCCATATTTTAAGGATTTATATAATATATCTGGCAATGCTGATATGGCCCGAAAATTTGGACCATTTTATAGTTACACTGAGACGGCTCGGGCTATGATATTCCGTCGAAACCACTCAGAGATTGTCGATATGAAGACATTGTATGCATTTATGCGATATAATGATTTCAAAAACGATCCGTTATCTCAATGCAGTCACTATAACCAGACCTGTAGTCCTCCATATTCATCTGCTCTGACCATTGCTGCCCGCAATGATCTAAATGATATCAAAGGAAAGTATCCGTTTTCTTGGTGGGGTCACTATGGAGAGGGTGCCACCGATGCTAAGATGACCAACTCTTCAATGGTTTTGAATTTGGAAATGTTGGCCGTGTGTGGGCCCACCACTGAACAACAACCACCGTTTCAATGGTCTAAAAGTGATTTAGATCTTAAACATTACGGACATCCAGATATATTTAACTTTAAGCCTATTTATGCAAAATGGGATCCAATGAGATATCAATTGGCAGATGATATTTGAAAATAAAATCAAAAGTTATTATTGAAAATTAAAATAATAAACTCATAATTATATAGATTTTTATGAGAATAATGTACTATAATTTTTTTATATCTTCCAAATTGGCTAATTTGAAATCAATTGCAAAATATATGAGTAATTATTTGTATAATTTTTGTTGAACAGATGGTTTAAGACTCAGGTATTAATAGTACAGTCAATCCTTATATACATTACTACCGCATTGATAATTAATCTGATTTTTAAAAAGTATTATAACTGTAAAAAACAGTTCAAACTATTTTAAAAACAAATATTTTTTAGATAATGATATAAATAATTAACTATTTATTACTATACTAGCAATGATTATATCCGTAATTATTTAAAAGGTTAGCTTTAAGTGAAGGTTTTTTTAAAATTAAAATATTACTCTATATGTACGGTAATTGTTTGTTTTTAAAAAACAATTACATTTAATATTATGTGAAAAATATTTTGTTTTTATATACAGTAGTATAAAGTTATCAATGATAATGACATAATAATTCTGTATAATTAAGGGACACTTTTTGGGAACTTTGAACACCTGGTGTGTCATCCAATTGGTTTGAATTGATATGATTGTCATCTAATAATTGTCGATTAGTAGTAGTTTTTTGTTTGACACGAGTGGAGCACTGGATCTGTTATCATCACAGGTGACGGTAAAGTTTACAGAAGTTTATATTAATCGTATCCGTCTATAGGAGTCATATAAGGAACTGAATTTATTTATAGTAATTAAAAATACAAAGTATCATTAAATTTTGTCTAATTTGTTTGCATCAAACAAAACAGCTCCCGGAGCTGTACAACAGTGAAGCAAATACAGTATGTCTAACCAATTGATCTGTTTATTGATTATCTGTGTGACTGTCTTACATGAGACACAATCATCAATCATCGATGACATTCAGATCATCCAATTTGTTGCCAAATTTTTATTCAACAATCGACTACTAATTTCATCCAAACTCAATGATGTATTTCATGTGCCCAATAATTATAGTTTCAATAGTGTCGATGAGTATATCAAAAATAAATTAAGCGATACTTACGGTGAACTCGTTGATGAAAAAGTTAATGATTTCTATCAAAGAATTCATAATAATGTAAATCAAATGCAAATCTAATTAATTTTTATAGCTTTTTTAGATAATTAAAAATTATTGATTTTTTGTTTGTTTTATGCATCGGTTTTTTTATTTGTTAGTTAAGAAACTTGATAAAGTAAATTTCCTAGTAAATTTTCCAGTAATTATTCTAAATTGAAAATATCTAAAAATTAGCAAAAATAATGTAAAAATCTATTAACTATAAAAAAATTTATCATAAAATTTCAAGTAATTTGATCTTAAAGTTTACTAATAGTTATTTATTAATCAAGTTTTATTTGCTCATTGAAGCCCAGAGGTCTTGAATTTTGTGTTTATAATTTAATATAACTATAAATTTTTATGATTTTTTTTAGTTTATGGAAAAATTAATATATATATCATATAATTATTATGTTTAGACTAATAAACTAAATGAGAAAATTAATGGTAACAAAAATTTTGAAACATTTGATGAATACCTTAATAATAATAACAAGTTTTTTGGTGAGAGTCGAGTACTGTTAGCTAAAAGGATAAGTGATAATATTGAAAGTATGTGCACTTTTATAGCTACAAAAAATTGCTATTATTTTTGCTAATAAATTATATTAATTATTATTATTTATATAACATATTTGAATTGATAATCAATTTTTATAGATCTTTCTAATTTGCACCGGGAGATAAGCGATAAAATTAAACAAGCTATTGAAAGTAATGATAATGACCTGGACACTCTTAATCATAATATTGATGATGACAAATGGCAACAAATAGTTGATGCCTATAATCGTTTTGTTGAAGATATGAAATCTAAAAATATATTTTACGAGATTACAGATAATGTATTGATATTGAGATTATTTTGTTTAGTTGTTTATAACTACTGTACATATACTGTACATAGTTTTGTGTATTAACTTAAAATACTAACAAAAAATTATTATTTATTATTTTGTCAAAAAAGTTTTTTGACAGTTTGACTAATCAATTGATCCACGAGTTGACCGCCAAATATCACATCAAATACAATCCACTAATTGATTCGTTGTCCGAATCGATGACATACAAGAAGCGGATCAATGAGACACTGTATGAGTGCAAAGCCATTACCAAACACAACGACATACAGAAAGTTTGTTGCAATATATTGACGTACATCGAGAAGACAACCGATAAAAAAGAGATCAAAAAATATATTGAAGCAAATTTGCCAAAAAACTACTGGAATAAGTTTGAGACGGCACTGGACACGGGTGGCATACCGGCGCTCAAATATGTGGCCAACAACTGTTGCAATCCCAAGGGTGGTCTCATGAAAGCACTCATATCAATGACTTTTATTAATAACGGCTTTCCAGTGATTAAGTCGTCTGATTACAAGAGATTAGAGATAATATTGCAATTTATTTCATGGATCGAGTCTGTCATCAAAACGGGACTCCACTACCAACCGGACGACTATAATAATAATATATTCAACTATTTATTATTATTATAATAACAAAAATGCTAACAAAAAATAAGAGATAATTTGTTATAGATTAATATAATAATAAAATACTCAAATAAAATATCATTATTTTTTTGTTTGCTTTTGTTTTATTTTCCCAAATAGTTTTACATATATGGTAGTGAATCAATTAATTGATCAATATATACATCAATTAATATTAAAGTGATAATTGCATCAAATATACATAACCATAAATTAATTTGACATTTCAAATTATGCCATATTTAATGAATCAAAATTAAAATAAACCAGCTATTGATTAAAATAACTATTAATATTATTTAAATTATATTAAAATGTATAATATCCCATAATATTATAATATCAAAAACTAAAAATTATTGAAACCTTTATAAATGTTGATAATTAGCTTAAAATTGTTTTATGAAATCATCAACTAATTTGGGGCTGACAAGTAATAAAATTTGTTTAATTTATATATGCAAACACACACACACACACACACACACACACACATATGCAAACAAAAAATTTGTTAAAATAATTTAATATATAAATTATTGAATAATAAATTATAGTAATTTTCAAAGAGGTTTGGTTAGTAATAGTATAATTTATATAAACTCTGTATCTCATAATCAATGCAATCATCTCTCTCTTTCTCAATGTTTGTCTAAAGATTCATTAAAAAAATTGTTGAATAGCTAGAGGTAAACAATTTAAAAAATAAATAAATAATAATATTAAATAATTGTTCAAATAGTAATTAAATTACAGTCAATGATATAATTACAATGCATTTGTTGCTTAATATACTTTTTTGCCAATTAAGTGATACGAGAGAGAGAGAGAGAGAGAGAGAGAGAGAGAGAGAGAGAGAGAGAGAGAGAGAGAATAAAATCATTAACAAAGTTTTTTTTGAAATTAAAAAATAAATTACATTAGTTGACAAAATATTTGGCGATAAATTTAATAATAATTTTACAGGCAATTGGAGAGATCCCTGACCTTAATTGAACCCTCTCATCATTATCTACCAGTTCTCTACAACAAGTGTAATGTTTGCCTAATAAACTCCAACAAGTGTGTAATACATATGCTATTTATAGCTTATTTTGTTAATTGCATTTCTTGGAAATAGTATCCATAAATTGAAATTTAAGTTAATTTTTAGTATTAGTATTATTTGTTGATTTGATTGTTTCCAGATTTTTAACATTAAATAACCCCCACTTAGAGGGTTAGATACACAGTGATAGGGTGTCATATGACAGGTCACTTCTAAACCATATACTAGTTTATATCTATGGGAAATCATTGTCTTGAAGTGGCGATAATTTTGTCATCATTTAAGACATTAACTCGTAATTCAATTTAATATTTATTTAACTTTTATCGCAACCTTTTTCTTCTTTGCTGTTCATTTGCAGCTTCTTTAGCACCACTCGACCGACTGTTCACTGATGAAGACGTCTACTAATTCTCACATATATTTCCAGTGAACACTTCAGTGCTATTTCAAGTGTGTACTGTATTTACTATACTGTAGTAGTTGTCTATATAATTGTGTGTAGAGAAGGGTTGGTTCGTCTAACAAAACCATAGCGTGTCTCAACATAAAGTGAAACTAACTATTTGGGGAATAGGAGTATTGCGTGAGTGGTGTGGTGTGTGTGTGTCTGTGTGTGTATGTGAGCGCTCCTAAAAATTATAAGTGCCATCAGTTTTAGGACTATTTCACAGATGAATAGCATTTTGTATGTCTCTCTCTCTCTCTCTCACTCACTGTACTCTTGAAGCGGAAAATACAGTCAAACTATGACTGCAATCACTGTATATAAGTTCTCGTGTTTCACATTCCTGTAATCACTTCCACTCCTTAAAGAAAAGTAAAGTTCCCACAAATACAAGCATTTTATTAGTTATTTTGAAAGAGAGAGAGAGAGAGAGAGAGAGAGAGAGAAAAAAAAATAAAATAAAAAAAGAAAACTCTTGTCTTTTATTTAGACTTAAAGACTACAAGACTTAACAACAGATTTTTTTGTTTGTTGTTTCAAATCATATGGACTTTCAATTATTGAGTGCTTAGGTATGTCCGATGATTGCGTGTCCACCCCTTCCTCCGCTTAAAAAGATTACTACTAAGACTCTGAACACCCCACCAATGTTTGCCCATTTTAAATGGATCCCACTGTTTGCAACAATTATTGCAATGATTTAGTTAACATACACTAAACAATACATTATATAATAGAGTATATATTATTGTATATATAAGTGACTCTCTATTTGTTTTATATTTAGATTCACTTTCTTTTACTATTGAAAAAAAAATTTATGTAATAACATTTTTCACGGGAATTAAACATTGTGTGTGTGTGTGTGTGTGTGTGTGTGTGTGTGTGTGTGTGTGAGAGAGAGAGAGAGAGAGAGAGAGAGAGAGAGTTAATGCAATGGACAGGTATGCAATGCAAAAAGGTTATTATCCAACTATATACTCTTTATTTTATTTTTATAGATTTGAAGGCATTATTTTTAATTGAATTTTACTCGACTCATACCATACGGTGCGCGTGATATAAGTATATCTAAAAACATAAAATACATTTATTTTTTTATTATAAAGTTTATACTCAAAAAAAAACTGCCACTAAATTAAACACTTATACCATCAATAAGTGTTTGAAATTAAATTAATTTCATTTAAGTTTTTTTGTGCTTATCTTATCATTCAATTAAATTTTGAACTTTGTTTTTTACCTTTCTATAAACTACAGTATATTTTTTGAAATTTTCAATTTTGTTAATTTTATTTTATGACAACTTTCTCTTTATGTTTACCTGACTGTCGGGTGCTTTCATTATAATCACTACTAAAATCAATAAAAAAAATATATAAAATATCATTAAAGTCAAAATTTATTAATTTATTTTTATTTAATTAGAAAAATATTGATATAAATATTCTTTAAAAACACGTATATATATGTAGTAAACAGTTGTATTAATAAAATAAATTATATCGAAAACATTAAATAATTTCTGACAAATTGAGGTAAAAAATAGACTAAAAAAGATATTTTGAAATTTAAGAAAAATAAATTAATGTTAAAATATTTGCTAAACTAAACTGAAAAATACATTAAAAATTAAACCAAATATTAGTCGAGACTCATATCCAAAGTGTCTGCCAATCGGTTTGATTTGTCTACTATTTTCATCAACATTTTGTTGACATCATTATCTATGTCGTCACCAGTAGTAGTGGACAAACTGTTTGTCTTATTATTCATCGTTTGCATATTCAGTTCACATAACTCCAAGTTGTTTTGGACTTTGTTCATCTCTTGGATCAAGTATTTGATATCTTGTAGTACATCCACAGTCTCGATGTTTGTGGCCAATTCAATCCGTGCGGCCACTCCTTTCACTAATTTTTTTTGACAGACATTGCATTAAGTGTCGATAATTTAGGGGTATATGTATTGCATTGATTGATTGTCGCATCAATCGCGCAGTTAAAGTAATTAAGTTTATTAATAGACGCACCACTATTTCATTACTTTAAGTTAGGTTTGGGTGGGTGTGGAGGGTTAGGTAGTGGTGTGTGTGTGGGAAAGGGAATGGAGGTGAGGAATATTATAAATGTTTAAACTGCGGTTTCAACTATGTATGTGTGAAATAACAACAATCAATAAAATACATATACCGAAGCTGAATACCGAAGTATCAATAAAATCTTAAAACTACCGTGAATTTTTGAGAGCTGATCCAACAATTGATCGATTCTGGTCTCAATACTATCCAATTCAGTGATGATCTGTCGATAGTCAAACTGATCGCCACTATTACCAATGTTTAGACGACCAAAACCTTTGGCCATCAAATCGCTATTATTACTGACAGCCGATCTATTGATTGATTTCTGAGGTAACATAGTTTCAACGGTTAGTGTACTAAATGATGACAAAAAATATCTTAAAAGCAGTCAATATTTTAGACTAAAAAATTAAATTATTTTTTTATAGAGAACTTAAACGTCAAAAAACAAAAATCGTTTCAAAAATATTTTCAATCGATAAAAATCGATTCATATTAGTATTATTGTAATACACGCGCAAATGAGTTATTTATTTATTTAGATAAATAGGTTCAAGTATTTTGTTTTTAAGAAAAAGGCAAATGCATTATCGATAAAAATTTATTTAATTAATGTTATTCATTAATAAAATTAAAATTAATGTACAGTATATTCATTTTGTGATGAAAATAGAAAAATAATTTTTATTCATTAGAAATTTTTCAATCGTTAGTGCAATAAATTTTATTCTCATTTTAATTGATTATTTGAATGAAACAAAATCATGAATTAGTGTCCAGTGAGTGCCTATTAGGGCCATTGGGGTAATAGATGTAACTAATCCTGTGGTTTATTTAAAAATAAAATTAATTTTTTAACTCATTTTTTATAATTTGTAAGTAAAATAGTTGTAAATGATTTTTTCTTTGAAAAGTTATTTGACTATAAAAATCATGGTTTTTCAAGTGTTTATGAGAAAAACATGATTACTATTTTCAGTGCCAAATACACTATGACTTATTACACCCCCTTTTAGTACTATATCTTTGAAGATTTTGAAAAATTTTAACTAAAAGCCTATCAATTAATTAAACTCTTATTTCAATTAAGCAAAGGTATGTAATGTTAAGCAATAGATGTGCAAACGTAGACAAGAAAATACTTATTTAACTTTTTTCGGGTCTTTAATTAGTTTTTAAAATAGTTTTTAATCAAATTCTCGATTATATCAATCACTTTCAACTATTGCCGTCTCTTTTATATAGAAAACAGAGAAAGAAGAGTAAAATAAGAGAAAAATTTCAATTATTTTTTAAAAACTATTTTTTATAATTTAGACTCTCTCTTATCAATTGCTTTTTGGGAATTGATATATACATTACAATCTATAGAAATACCAAATAGATATACCAATTTATAGTATAGAAATTTTATTTTATTTTTATATTATATTATGATGATCTCTCTCTCTCTCTCTCTCTCTCTCTCTCTCTCTCTCTCTCTCTCTCTCTCTCTCTCTCTCTCTAACACACATACATACACACGTCTGACTTATCATTTCAATTAAGAGATTTCAAATCAAAAATTATTTTATTTTATTATTATAATAGTAGTAATAATATTAATATATATATATATATATATATATATATATATATATATATATATATATATAATTTTATTTTTATTTAATGGACAATAACAAGTAATATTTTTAATAGTAATAATAATAAAACAAAATTGAAAACTACATTTTTGTTGTTGTTATTGAGTTTAATATAATATTTTGTTATATAGTTATGTATAGATAGTACTGTACAGTACAGTATATATACCGTATATATAGACATTATAAATGAGTTGTAAGATTTGCAACAAGTTATTGAACACAAAATGTTTTTTTTGATAATAAAAATCCAAAAAATAAAATTAAAAATTTAATATATCTTTTTTGCGGAACATCTTTTCTATGCATAATATATTAGATACTGAATTGAAATATTGAATTAATATTTTGTTGTAAAACTAAATAACACTAATAATAATAAAAAATTATTTTTTGTCGTGAGTTTAACGTTGAGAACTATTATTATATTAACATTGGAAGCGGTCATTCAAACATTGATTTAAATAATAAAAAGCTAAGCTATAGTAAGTGCCTCTCTCTCTCTCTCTCTCTCTCTCTCTCTCTCTCTCTCTCTCTCTCTCTCTCTTTATTAATAATAGCATAGGATATAAATACAGTTATTAAACTATGAAAAACGTTTTGCACAGGTATTCAATTGGCGATGTTGTGTGCGTATGTGTTGTGTTATGTAAGGCATTAACTTTAAATTACATGCTTTTTGATGAGTCAATCAATACAATGGACTTTTTTAGTAGAGAGAGAGAGAGAGAGAGAGAGAGAGAGAGAGAGAGAGAGAGAGAAATAAAAATTTTATATAAAACAAACTGCATATATATATGTGTGTTATTATATTATATAAAAGTTTTTCTCCCTCTCTATGCCAGTGTTTTTTCAGTAATGTGTTATTGAAATACATAAGCACTGGTAAAGACACAAGAGTTCAATGAAATGGTACATCAATTTGCCATTCAATGTATCGCCCATTTGTCCGACGCTTACATATGTGTTGTCGATGCAACACATTATGTGCATATCTGTCTTCGGGCATCTCCTATCCCTCCCAGTGCTCTACAGTATCTCTGGTGTCTCTCCCAAAAACATACAATCAATTCATTTAATCTATTGGTTCGCATATTTTTTCTCTCACTTTTCTTCACTACCGATAGTGTGTTATCCGTTAAGAAAATCTTTTGGTCGCTTAGTATAATAAAACACTTTTTTCACACAAAATCACAAAAAATCTCGTTTTTCTCGCAGTGTTGTTGACTAAAAACACGACGTTTTATGGAAAGGGAGTTGAAAACACACATACAGAGAGACATACAAATAATACATTATATATATAGTGAGATAGCAATGCAAATGTAATAAAAATAAATTAAACTTTTTTTGGTAAAGAAAACACTGATTGAATGATCGATTGTATGGATAGTTGCATTGAAAATATATTAGAAAATGAGTCTTAAATTTTTTGAATGTGTGTGTGTGTGTGTGTGTGTGTGTGTGTGTTAAATGATTTCCCATAATTCAAAATCTACAGCACAGTTAGCTCCCTGAGCCCAGTGATCAATGGCATTTGGACTCCCAGTCTGGTTGGCCTCAATAAAGCAATAAAATTAGATAATTTCTAAAAATGTTTTGTAAAAATTATTGCTCTCTATCTCACAATTTGTCAATAATACCCACAATAATAATATAATACAAATATAATAATAATTATATAATATAACAAACAAAAATAATCTAATGTTCAATGGATAGTAAAAATAATAATAATAAATTTGACTGATTTTTTAAAACTTTACTCTCACTTTATATATTTATGTGTAATGGGTGTGACTTTATCTTAAAATTATTTAAGTTATATACAGTATTATACATACATATAAAAATTAAATTACTTTTTATTACTTGTCATTTCTGGTAGTTTTACTGGTTATTGTATTCTTACAAATGATTATACATTTATCCATATCTGTAATAATCTCTCTCTCTCTCTCTCTCTCTCTCTCTCTCTCTCTCTCTCTCTCTCTCTCTCTCTTGTTGATTTCATCCGCCACCACAATATAATAAGAGAGAGAGAGAGAGAGAGAGAGAGAGAGAGAGAGAGAGAGAGAGAGAGAGAGAGAGAGAGAGAGAGATAGAGAAAGTTATAAAACATAGATTATAAATAGTAAAATTTCTAGAGTAATTGATGGCAATAAAACTTATGGGAAAAAACTCATTTTTTATTGTATAAAACATTTATTTGTGTTATACATATATTCCTGTATTTTAAACCCGGTTATACTTTAAGTACAATATTATAGAGTATATGTATAAAAAGTTTGAAGACTAGTTATATTAGTTATTGGAAACAAATTAAAACAAATTTTTATACTCCCTTTCCATTTCGTCTATACTATACTAATACAAGTACTACAACTCCCATATAATTCTAATACTAGTTTTTGTCTACTCATAAATCTCCAGACATCGCATCAACATCTGTGGCTAAAAAACTTTTTTATTTTAAAAGCATTTATACGGTATATATACCACACAAACAGTAACCATATCTTTCACTATACGGTATAAGTCATGTGAAACATTTTATTTGAATCCACACAACACAACGTTTAAAAATCTCTCTTTTCAATAACAATTTGAGTACTGATTGAAAATTTGTCATAAAATTTATGACTAATAATATGGTTGAGTGAATAGTGAATTGAGGAGAAAGAAAAATAAAGAGAATCGAGAGAGAGAGAGAGAGAGAGAGAWAGARAGAGAGAGAGAGAGAGAGAGAGAGAGAGAGAGAGAGAGAGAGAGAGAGAGAGAGAGAGAGAGAGAGAGAGAGAGAGAGAGAGAGAGAGAGAGAGAGAGAGAGAGAGAGAGAGAGAGAGAGAGAGAGAGAGAGAGAGAGAGAGAGAGAGAGAGAGAGAGAGAGAGAGAGAGAGAGAGAGAGAGAGAGAGAGAGAGAGAGAGAGAGAGAGAGAGAGAGAGAGAGAGAGAGAGAGAGAGAGAGAGAGAGAGAGAGAGAGAGAGAGAGAGAGAGAGAGAGAGAGAGAGAGAGAGAGAGAGAGAGAGAGAGAGAGAGAGAGAGAGAGAGAGAGAGAGAGAGAGAGAGAGAGAGAGAGAGAGAGAGAGAGAGAGAGAGAGAGAGAGAGAGAGAGAGAGAGAGAGAGAGAGAGAGAGAGAGAGAGAGAGAGAGAGAGAGAGAGAGAGAGAGAGAGAGAGAGAGAGAGAGAGAGAGAGAGAGAGAGAGAGAGAGAGAGAGAGAGAGAGAGAGAGAGAGAGAGAGAGAGAGAGAGAGAGAGAGAGAGAGAGAGAGAGAGAGAGAGAGAGAGAGAGAGAGAGAGAGAGAGAGAGAGAGAGAGAGAGAGAGAGAGAGAGAGAGAGAGAGAGAGAGAGAGAGAGAGAGAGAGAGAGAGAGAGAGAGAGAGAGAGAGAGAGAGAGAGAGAGAGAGAGAGAGAGAGAGAGAGAGAGAGAGAGAGAGAGAGAMAGAGAGAGAGAGAGAGAGAGAGAGAAAATCGAGAGACTTATCGTTTTAAAAGCTATTTTGACTTTCCTTTCTCTTAATTTCTATGCACTATTCAGTATATCAATCAAACAAAATGAAACATAAACTAAATGTTAGTGTATTTGTCAATCAAAGCCAATTTGTTATGCAATCATAGAGTGACTCTCCATCTCTCTCTCTCTCTCTGAACACCTCCCTCTCCCTCTCTTTCCTTTCTCTTAATTTATTAGATATATATATATAAGAAGCATCAGCTCTCTGAAGGCTCATAACGATGACTGTTAAGACTTCAACCACAAGAAACAAAAATCCAAAATCCAAATCTGCGCCCACATTAGGCCTCACCACACAAAACATACCGGTGCTATATCTTTCTCTTTCTCTCACACATACACTACAATTACTCACTCCCCTCAACAACAAAAAAGCATAAAATATATGGCGAAAAATAGTTGTCAAAACTTGAAAAATATACATTTTTTTATAATGAAAACGTTTTGAAAAATTTCACTCTCGATTTAACTTTTGGTTTCACATACTATACTATTTTGTGTAAACTTAAAAAACACATCACATTTGTGGGTCAGTCCACACAAAATTTTTCACTCATTTACTATAATTTTTCTACAAAATACCATACCATACATCATACTCATAGTACACACACAAGTAGTGATTACTATATATATATAATACTATATAATATATATTGGATAGTAATGATTAAAACGATTTTTTTTCTCTCTTTCTTTCAAAACTTCAATTTGTAAAAACACATACATTAATATCAAGGACTTAAATATATAAAAATAACATTTATATTATATAATGAAAATGTATTTGTAATCTCACAGCAGATGAGTTCAATGATATTTATATATAATATATATATTATTTCTTTCTTAAGCATCGCCTTAAAAACTGTATAACCTTTCGGACTATTAGTTACGGGGGAAAAATTATTTTAATATTTAGTAATTATTTTTGTAATTATTATTTGTAGTAAAAAAAAATTTTTTTTATTGTTTTTCCATTCATTCATTTTATAAAACAAATGAATATTCAAATAATAATAATAAATAAAATTTTCAATTCGTCTCTCTGTGTGTCATATAATGAGAAAATTTCTATTTATAGTAATCAACTAAAATGGGTTTTAAAGGATTTAATTTTTTTTGTGTTATTTTTCATAACCAATTGGGCGAGTAGTCAGATACTGGTGGGTTAACTTTAGGAAAGATAGAGAAAGACAGGACATGTAGGGTAAAATATATTTAAACCAAATATTTCTCAGTATAAAAAATTACAATAAAAGATATTCACAATTGTATTACATATATATACTGTGTATACTACTTATTATTGTACAGTATATATCATAGATAGCATATGCCATTGTATTTTTCATTTATATTACATAATATGTATGTATATTTCAAGAGATTCATTGTTTGTATTAAGATTTATAACAATAATAAAATGATTGATTATATCGTCAATGATAGAGAGGACGAGAGAGAGAGAGAGAGAGAGAGAGAGAGAGAGAGAGAGAGAGAGTTGAAGTTAGAGTTAGAGTTGAAATAAATGGTGAATAATGTGTATTCTTGGTATTCATGATTAGCCACCTCTGGCTTTAGATTGATTACTGAGCTATTCCTGTATGTATGTATGTGTGTGTGCCGGCAAACATCCCTGAGCTCGGGTTGAAGAAATCCCACTCACAGATAAAAAAGTTTTTCATTGCAAAATTATTATAACTAACTGATACATACAAACTATATGACAACAATGGTGTTCAACATTCACCTGTTTTTTTGTATTTCACATGCATTTTGTACTCCCATTCACTGCCACTTGTAATGAGTGCCACTATTTTTTATAATGATAATGATAATGAAAATAATAATAATAATAATAATAGTAATACTAATAATAATAAGCAAATTTTGTTGTTGTAATGCTATTTCATGTTTTATAAAACGTTATCTAAATATTGAATTTTTAAATTCCCATTACTTTTTTCACGGTACAAACCAATTGCTACATCAACTAATAATATATTAAAAATAAAATTAATTACTTGAAACTTACAGTAAATGTTTTGTTTTGTAAACTATTGACCCAAGTTATGCCTACTAAAACAAATAGATAAACCTAACACTACCCCTATCTATACCTATCTCTATCTCTCTACATGTGTTAAATAATTATTTATTGTTGTTTAAAATATAAAGTTTGTTAATTTTTTTCATATAGAGATAACTCACTAACTCTCTCCCCATAGTGTGTGTGTTTTTTTGTTTAATATAATAATTGTTAAAACAATAAATAAATTAAATACCATAAGCCATATCTCTATTTTTAATAGTGAGATGAGTGAGAGAGAAAAAAAGCATACTTTTTCTATTTGTATTGTTTTTTATTTAATAATATAATATTTTAAAATATATTGCATATTCTCTAATGGAATGTCGATTGTTATCAATTGATTACAAGCACTGGTAGATAAATAAAGCACCTGCTGTTTTCGCCAATATAACTGGCATATCCGTATGGATAGGGCTATGGGGCTATTACTTAACAACAGGCCAATAGTTACTCTCTCTCTCTCTCTCTCTCTCTCTCTCTCTCTCTCTCTCTTTCTTTCTTTCTTAAATTTATTAAATCCTTAAAACCATTTAAACAATTGTAATATAATTTCTTTCCTAATTTTTAATTTTTTTGCGTAAATTATATATGATTTATAATTTTTTTTGTATATTATAAACTCATGCAATGGGTATTGTATTCAAATCAAATATATTAGAGATATATCACATATTATTATTAACTGTTTGATAGATTTTTAATCAATTGAAATCCATTTGAAAGTTCAATAAGGTATTAAAAATTTTGTTTTTTTATTTATATATTTATTATTTCTGTTTTTATTTCACAAAATTTTATTTTAGTTTTTCTTTACTATAGCGTTATAAGCCTTCAAATATAAATAATAATTGCCAGACATTTATTGCACTCTTTAAGAAAACTTTATGATTATTTTAAAAAGTTATTTGGTTTGCCATAAAATATTTTTCCGAAAAAATAAAAGTTTTTTTCTGGTGTACTATAAAATTCATAGGCATTCCAATTATTAACGGCCTATCACTTAGACTACCTGTGCTCCGATAAGGCATATATATAAGCATGAATCACATGCAAATATCATGTATACTCGTGCATAAAAATACTATATAAGCGATTGTAATAAAAGTTTTTAAAAATATATTGTAATAAATTTTTTTTGTAAAAACAATTAAAAACCTCTTTTTCTAGTATTTAAAAAAAATGAAACGTATGATTGGTTGCGATAAAATTAAAAAATGTTTTATAACTATTATGTGTTTGCCGTATATTGCATACAATAAAAATTTTGTTTTTTTATTATGTTTTAGTATTGAATTTATTATTATTATTGTAATTATTATTACATTGAAAACGGTATGTTAGATGTGATGTTATATAACTTTTTTATCATATATATTGTTTGTATTGTGTTATATGTGTTGATGAATGCAGTGAAAAGATAAATGAATAGAAAAAATCTATGGATCAATGAATTATAATTTGTATAAATAAAATAAATAATTAATTTATTACACTATTATGAGGTTTATGCATTGATTGAGAGGAAAAAATTATTTATAAATAAAAATTTATTATTATGATAAATAGCATATACTGTATTAATATAATGTATCATATATACAGTATTTACATGAATTTGGACCAAAAGTTTTTTTTAACATACTTTTCATAAAAGTTATCACAAGTTTTAGAGATATATAACATAGCAATAAAAATAATACTATAATGTATAACGATTGATAAAAAAATAAAAATAATTTTCTAGTAATATTCATTGATTACAATCAATATTATATATAATATATACAATATTTATTGTCTGTGTATGAATGTAATCGTAAAACTCGTGGATCCACTTATGATGTTAAAAGAAAAAAGTGCTTATATTTCAAAATACCTTTTTATATCTTATGATATAATATTATAGTGTAGTAATGATAATAAAACTGTGCTATTGATGAACTGAAATTGAAGACATACATTGAGGACTCTTATAGATATCAAAAAAAATAAATGCTACAAATAATATCAAAATGCAACAACAAAATTGATTGAGAAAAAATAACACATTTTATTATACTATTTTATATTCATTGGCAATCAATATTGAAAACATGAAGTAATTTCTATATAAATTTATATATAGATATATATTACACATTCAAAACAAGTTGGACTTTAAATTACAGTCAAAAAAATTAAATCCTCAGAAAAATTGTCTATAAATACATTTATTCTTTCTTTGGACTGATATTTATTGCATCTATCAATCCATGAGATAGCGAGGGATGACTTTGAGATTGAAGTGTAATTTTTTTTCATTGAAGATAAAATTATTTCTTCAAAAAAAATCAATTTCAATAAATTCTATGTTTATTATTAAAAGCCATAACACTTACATATAATAATGAAAAACAACTATTTATAAATAAATGTTTTCTTTTTTATAATTTTATTTTATTTTATTTTTGAAAAACATGACATTAAACTAGTCAAATAATATACCTTATACTCTATACAGTACATTGGTACGGCCAGTTAAACTACAAGTGCCTGTAAGTGATAATGTACTGTAAAAAATATGAATATACAATAATATTAATAATTATTATGATAAGCGATTGTAATAAATAAAAGTTTAGGTTAAAAACGAGTAATATTAATATACAATATTAATAATAAAGAAATAGTTGTTTTGTGAAATACAGAGTGACCCGTGAGAGGGGTTTTTAAATAGCAATAATTATTGTAAACTTAAGGTATACTCTCTCACACAGGTATGGGTGATATGAGTTGATACCATGAGTCCAATATTATCAACTATTTATTGTAATGTTTTGTTGTTGTTGTTGTTTATTATTTATAAATTTATAATAAAGTACATACTGTAGTGAATATCAATGTCTAAACCTATCTATATATGTATGTGTAAGGGACGGGTATTTATTGTGGCGGCGATTAGATTATGCAAAATAGTTGTACACAACTGTACACACACACACACACACACACACACACACACACACACACACACACACACACACACACACACACACACACACACACACACACACACACACACACATACATACATACCTAACAGCACCGATAGCTTTCATGCCGTGTCAAAGTCGTGCTCACAATTAAAGCGTTTGCTTATATAACTGGTATATAACACTACAGTGACTGACATAACAACACAACTCAAAATCATTTATTATTATTTATTATTCATTTTTCATGAATTTCTGTTGCTTTTTGTTGTTACTGTTTGTTGAACTGAAAAAAATATTTACAATTTTATTATATATTAAATTTATTGTATACTAACTGGTCATCAATTCATATATATATATACTGTGTATATATAAATTATATACATTATATGTATTGTATATGATTCAAAAAGTAATTTTATAATATACCGTATACTTATATAACGTAATGTAATTATTATTATAAATTATATTATGTATACAAAGTTTTTTTTTATTAAGTTTTATAATTTATCAATATGTTTTATATTATTATGTTTGGTTGCTTAATGTTTTAATGCTATTAAATTTATATTTAATAACTATTGTTTTAGTTTTTCATCTTGTATTATAAATATAAATACTAAATTACTTTTATGGTAAAAAATCATTAGCCCAGAGACAGAGATTAACTATTATATTTAAAAACATAAATATATTTGATGTGGATTTATATAAGTGTACAAAAAAAATATTTAAGATTACATGCCATATATAAAAGTTTATTTTTGTTAGTTTTTATTTTGCAATAGCTTATTAGCTAATAAATGTTAAAAATAAACAAAACACTGCTCGGATTTAAAAATTAAAACAATTTGTTTAATTAAACATTTGAATTGAATACATAAAAAATATAATATAAATTTTTAATTTCACTCTCTTTATATTATAGTTATGTAACCGCAAAATGTTAACCGTTTTACACGATTATCTTTATTATCATTATTTTATTATTGGATTAAATATTTACTCTCCATAAAGACATTTAATAATAATAATAATAATAATGATGAAAATAATAATAAATAATTATAATAATAAGTCATTTATTTAATAAGTGTTACAATTAGTGATTGTATTTAACAATAAAATTATATATTAATATGGAAATAAACTTTTTTGTTATTATATTGTGTTGATTATAGAGAGCGATAACATAAAAGACAAACTAAAATATGAAACCGTTTTTTCTCATTCACAGAAAGTTTTGGCCCTTTTTTATTGTTATCTTATTTTTGGTAAAAATAACTTTTTCCATAGAGAGAGAGAGAGAGAGAGAGAGAGAGAGAGAGAGAGAGAGAGAGAGAGAGAGAGAAATTATGTTTTAAATATAATGGCAGTTAATGTTATTTTAATGTTATTTTTACTAAATCATACAGTAATAGTTTAATAATAATAATACTAGACAGACCTATATACTATAAAATTCAACAAAAAAAACTATTATATGATAACATAATTATAATCGTGAAGTATTTAGTATACACAAAAATTGCTATTTACAGCCATTTTATGGGCCCTCCTATCGCCCCCTCTTTCTCTAACTTTAAATGCTATTTTTTGACATGATTTGTAAAAATGTTATTTTCACAATATAATTTGTTTAAAATATAAAATTATTATTTATGTATTTATCTATTTTGATAAACTATGTATCTTTCTTTATACATGTATATATATATATATAAATTTATATATAATAACTCTCTAATCTTATAATGTAATCTCATATTTAGTGGCGTTTGTTATTTTATTATCCAAAGTCCGTGTCGACTATTATTATTATTATTATTATTATTAAAATTATTACTCTTATTATTATTATATAACATATTATTTTTTTGAATGAATTGAAATCTATTTTATTGACTCAATTGATTTGAACTGTTGATATCACAAGCAAAAGTTGATACAGTTTTTTATTGTTGTTATCTGTGTGTGTGTTTCATGTCCTTCCCCTCTGGACTATCATTATTAATATTATTATTATATCGACTATTATTTTAGTAAAGAAAAAATAATTTTTGATTTATTAATTTGATTTGCGATAAATAATAAAATGATTTTTGCTACTCTTTTTTGTTGTTTCTGTTTTGTGTTTCAATTATTATTATTGTTAAGTTCACTGATTATACTAAATACATCACTTAACTAACAGTACTACTAATACTGTATATTATAAAAAATTTTGTATACTTGAAACTAACAGCCAAATTACTCCATGAATTTTATATGACTAATGACTGGCTTATTATAATTCCTACCGATTTTTGATATATATCTGATAAAAACTGATATAATTTTTTTTATATATTATTAACTTTTTAATATAAAGTCCGTGAGCTGTAAAAGAGGCAAAAAAATTGTTTCCAATCTTTAGGATATATTTTATTAACTTAATTTTTTCTCTCAAAAAACCAATTTTTTGATCTAAATTACAAAAATTTATTATACATAAGATTATTAATTTTTTAAGGTTTAATTTATTGCAGGAATTTTTTGGTTTCAATACAGGAATTGCATTTGAAATTTGTTATACATTTGTTATGCTATTTTTTTTGAAGAAAAATATATTTTGTTTTATTGTTAGCCCATTAAACGTTATATTAGAGTCAATCATTTAGATTAATAGATTGATATGCTATAAGGCTTTTATCATTAACTATTCACAAGATATATATATATAAATATAAGTTATGACCACAATTATAATGCAATAAAAGTCGTGCATATTTATCCCTCACATAAAATAATATCGTTAGCATTGATATAGTATATTATAGTAAAAGTGATTTCAAACTAGCTCACAAACAATATATATATATATATAGAAAAAATAAATATATTTAACTAACAAAAACACAAAATACAGTAAAATTGTTTTTTTAAACCACTAAAACAAAAATTCATTAGTAAAAAACAATCTACTAAAAACTAAAGAGAGAGAGAGAGAGAGAGAGAGAGAGAGAGAGAGAGAGAGAGAGAGAGAGAGAGAGAGAGAGAGAGAGAAAGTACTGAAACAAAAATAAAATAATATATGTTTTAAATTGTTTTCTCGGTTTAAATGATTTGTTGGCCAAAAAATGAAATGTTTTTTAAGGAGAGACAAGCAATGAATTTATTGCTATCGCAATGTTTGTATAAATGATTTTTTGTTATTTGTTTCACTGTAAAAATAAAGCACACAATTTGTTTTGTTGGACTCTTTTAAAACAAAAAAATAATAATTTAAATTAAGGAGAAAATGTAATGAAAATGTTTTGAAAGGAATTCATTAGACATTGAACACCACAGTATGCCATAAGGGTATGGTATGAAATGGTATGGCTTTTTCATAGGTAATACACGCCATGCATATGCATATACTAATGGTGTTTCCTATCGCTAAAATAAAACACAAAAAAAAACAATATCTCCGGCTCTACAGCTAAATAGTTTTCAGGGTATATGACTTATATTACTGAGTTTTGAATTATATTTATATACAGTATAAAAAAAATTACAGTAATAATATAAAAATGTGTATACTTTATATAATTATAATATGATATATTGAATTACAGCTGGAAAAATGTTTTATAATAATAATTATGTAACTGAAAAACTATTTGATATCTAAAAAACTAATGTCATAATACAAATGATATAACAGGTTGGATAATACAAATATGAAAAACAAACTATAAATATATTATTAATTTAAAAATTATTTAATATCATCCGTGTATTTATTTATACAACAATATATAATATAAATGCCTCCTCGAAATAGATTATTATATAATAGTGTAAATATTGTACAGTAATATCTAGAAAAATATTGATAATGTTTATGTTGTAAATTATAGTTTAATATATTGAATGACAATTTTATTTTTAAAAATAGTTATATCTTTAAATGTAAATATTACTCATATAATGTAATTTAAAACTTAAAGCAAACAAATGTGTTATAAAATCTAATTATTATTAACAAAAACAAATTATATATATTATAAATTTATATAAATTATGAGATATCACTCTCAAATACCGTACAGTAAACTCATTGCTAATATTTATAGTAATAAAAATAATTGAGTCACTCAAAACTCACAAATATAAATGATTTTATTATCTAAACACTGAAAAAATGCTGTGATTTTCATAGATATTGATATTTATATAAATAAATAAATCATCATTTTTTTCAAATGTAAAGTATATATAGAATATTTCTTACATTTTTTCTATGTATAACACTGTATATAAAGTTATAATAATAATTCAAAGCTCAAACTGATTGGTAGTTCTGCCGCAAGTTATTTAACTGAACTGAAAAAATTGTGATTACATTAGTGGCAATACATTAGAGCCCAACAATCATAATCATAATAATAATAATACAATAAATTTAATACAAGTCATCGATTTATTTAAATGGCATTAAATAAATGAAAAATAGTAATACATTTATAATTTGTGTTATGACTTGTGGTTACGTGTGTTGAGTGCATTTCCCCAACTAATTGTATATCTTTATCTATAGTTTTGCTTAGTTGTTTAGCTTTTATCTACCTGTCCATCCACTCCCAGCACATAAGTTAAACACAATTAGTGAGTGAGAGAGAGAAAGAAGTGGTGGCGAGAAGTCAATATAATTATATTTACTGTGTTGTTAACTATCGTATGAATATTAAGCGGATGTCTCCACCCTTAACTATATTGTAACAGTGGTGCTCATCCATATACCGGTGCTTATCTATCATACACTACATGTGTGTGTATATGTGCTGCTTCTTCAGCTGCAACACCAATGGTTACGGGCTGTCAGTTCACTCCAAATATTACTCATTTGTAACCATCGATGAGTGTATGCGACTATTGGCCCACAAAATGTGATGCAAACAACTCTATTAGCAAAAATACAAACCAAAAGTACATAAACTGCTATTTTTTAAATTACAAGACAACTATAATCACATCAATAACACACATCTATAACATTGGGATTAGGATCGCATTGGTAGGTCTGATCAATCTATCACTATCGCTATCTTCTTATTTTTCGCTAACCTAGCCTACAGTTCCTCGTACTTCACACACAAATAAGGTTTGAAAACAAAAATTATAAAAATAAAAAATTATAAAAAAAACCACAACTAAATAGACAATACATGTTGTATCACTGATTGTAGCACTGATAGATATGGATAGATATATCAAAACAATATTAACACCAAAAAATTGTTTTAATAATGTTATTGTTATAACAGTTATATTGTGGGGACTAATAATACAATGATAATAGTCGGAAGTTCCTAAAACTGAGTCACCCCCACCTTTCCGGTACAAACATTTATCTGCTTTAGTATTACTGGTTTGTTATCTCTGTCTCTCTTTCACCATTGATTTCTCTCTCTCTCTCTCTCTCTCTCTCTCTCTCTCTCTCTCTCTCTCTCTCTCTCTCTCTCTCTCTCTCTCTCTCTCTCTCTCTCTCTCTCTCTCTCTCTCTCTCTCTCTCTCTCTCTCTCTCTCTCTACCAGTCCATCCAATCTATCGGTGCACTCAATTGAAAAATAATACAACCACTATTTTGGCTATTATTAAATAAAAATTTTTGAAAATTTTGGTTTTCTCCACATATTATTATCTCTGCTATTATAGTATTATTGTATTTAGAGAGACAATCGATGAGGATTGTTACCCCAAAATGTCAGTACCAGCTAAAATGCAGTGTTGTATGAATTGTTATGTTTTGTTGTTTTCTTTTATTGTGTTATTATTATTATTATTATACAATATATTATATTTTGTGTATTGTATTGAAAACCTCATAATCAATGGTCTGTATATATATCTCTCTCTCTCTTTAAAACCATAAGAGATATATAGCACTGGGAAATACACTGTTTAAACATTACAGACATAAGGATAAGCATTTGACTAATGCATACATCGCTGGGAACTTATATAATATTTGAGTGCCTTTTTTGCTATATATGTATACACACAGTACTAATATACATAAAAGTCAATAGCTTTTAACTGTAGTCCCGGCTGAGTATATTAATTACAGGTGCAAATGCAGACTTTTTTAAAGTATGACTGGTTCTCTCTCTCTCTCTCTCTCTCTCTCTCTCTCTCTCTCTCTCTCTCTCTCTCTCTCTCTCTCTCTCTCTCTCTCCATCCAATTTTGTTGATCCATTTGGCAATACGTGATCAAAAGGCGTGCTTTTGAAGCTATTTTAATGCCATAACATTTATTACATTCTCTCTCTCTCTCTCTCTCTCTCTCTCTCTCTCTCTCTCTCTCTCTCTCTCTCTCTCTCTTACCTCTTGTACTATGGACTATACTATACATAATACATATATGAGAAACCACTTAACTTGAAGCCCAATGCAATGTTCAATTTGTGGTTAAATTTCATAGACACTGAAAAATATGTGCTTTTATATCGCTGTCAGCCATTCATTACATTAGTGTATAAGTTATATACAAATATCATATTTATATATGCAATCTCTCTATACTGAATATACCGAACCGATTGCATAGTTGTCTAAATAGTAGATGACTTGTGTGTATGTAATGAAAAAAATTTTAAATTACATTTTGTTTTCATGTCGTTTACATTACATTTATTATTATATATGACTAGAGTCTCACATCATACATACTATTTTGATAGCAATTACTATATTATTTATTTCCTATCATATCAAATATAAACTAATATCAGTGTTGGCTTCAAGTGTACAATTCTCAAAATATACATACCAGAGCTGCAAAGTGGGGAACTGTATATGATATGTTCAACTGTTAAATAAACTAAACTCTATCTCTCTCTTTCTCCTTCTCTCTAACTGGCAGTCAATGTCTCACTCACTTTAAATAACTTTATTTTGTAAATTGTAGGCTAACTTAAATAAATATCACTCTCTTAACACTTATACATACAGTTGTCTATGATTTTCCCTTTTCCTCCCAATTGCTTACAAAAAAGAGACGATAAACTAAAGTTTTCTTAGCATTTATTTATTTATTTAAACCGATTGGTAAAAATGCATTAATGTCTATATTTGTATTGTATATACTATATACTCTTAATTTGTTAGGTATGTCCTGAAATAAAAGTCAACAAATTTTCAGCAAAAATAAATACAACACATATGCCAAACACATTGCAAAAGAAAACCACTTAAAACTATAAGATCTCCCTCTTCTTTAGCCAATATTTTTTCAATGATTTACCATTGATTTTAGGTCTGTGTGTATAGTTTTGTAAGAGTCCGGCTGTGTTGGGATTGAGTTCAGCACCAGAGTGTCGGTGCTATTAGTAATTTGAATCAACAATATTATAAAGCAATCTCCTTATGTTTTTGATCAATAGCTATAGTCATATGTCTCCATAAGCCTAGTATTTCCCTTTCCCCTGAAAAAACTAAATGCATTGCTTTGTACACCAAAAATCATATACAAAACATACGGTACGATAAAGTTAATGGTATACCCTCTGTGCTCATCTCTCCCAAAAACATTAGGAGATCTCCGACTGTTTTGACCTCTCTTTACATATATATTGACATTTCATGTCTCCTCTCTTTCTTTCTCTCTCTCCCATTGCTATCAAAGTTCAATAGTAATTATAGGGCAATAGTAGATATATGGCATAATCATTTGTAACCGAGCGTGAAAGGCCATAGGGCTTGTAAGACAGTGCCTGCTATTCTCTCTCAGTTCAAGCACCAGTATGTTAGGGATGTGCCAAAAAAAGATGATGTGCTGAAAAATTATACGATAAGAAAGAAAAAATTTTGCAAAACATATTTTCCATTTAATATATGTAATATAAGGAAAACCAAAATATTATATTGACTATAAAATTAGCTCTCAGAGCACTGGCATCTGTATAAGTATGTGCTTTATGTTGGGATATATATATTGGGATATCTAATCGTTAAGTGAAATAATGCACCATTCAGTCACATAACGAGAGCTGTACAACCATAGCTCATAGCCCATCAGCTCCGGCAGTCCCGAGAGTGATGCTTAATGTACCGGTGCTGTACACGATTTGTTGCGGAACAGTACACCTCTCCGATCATTTTTCCCTTCCAGTATTTCATACACTAACATCATATACATTCTGTACATATGTTACTCTACAGTATGTTTAGAGGGCTAATATAACACTGGTATCCATGTAGATCCATAACTCCAAACGTATGACCCATACTATTATTGGGGCTTAACTTTCACAGTGTTTTCTTGTTGTATATTATACATCAAGTATTCATAAAATGCTTATAAAAAGTTGTATGCATTTCATTCAATAGCATTCAATGTATGTTGTTATGTTGTATATGTCAAAAAGGGACGAGTAGTATAACATACAGGTACCACAAAAGCCCATTTGTTTGCGGTTTTACCTGTGTTTTGGGGCCTAACCTATTATATTGTACAGTGATTTCGATGATCGTTACCTATGATATGTCCGATACCTGTATTCGTATAACAAAAGAGTTTTTAACCGAACAAAACATTGCCATTCAATTGTCAACAATAGGTTCTATAGAACTAACATTAAGGAATGGGAGCTAAGATATGGACTATACATAAGGACACACAGAGAATAACGTACAAACATAAGGACTGGTGACTAGAAAAAGAGGGAACTGTTATCAATAGACAGAAAGAGAAAGAGAGAGGAGAATCCTCGTAGCAAACGGAGCCGAACGAAAGCAACCGTAAAAGCATAGGTATGGAAATGCATCGACTTTTATGCCGTCCATTATATATTCAATAGACACCAGAATTTCAATAGAGAATTATTATTGTTGTCGTTAAATGAAGTAAAAAATGTGAACCAAAAGAGAAAAATTGAATAAAATTTTTGTACAATTCTTAGCATTGGTTTTCCATCATAAGATATAACAAGGAAAGAGAGAGAGAGAGAGAGAGAGAGAGAGAGAGAGAGAGAGAGAGAGAGAGAGAGAGAGGACAGTCATATTATAGCTATACATCTTCGTAAAAATAGCAGTCAAACATTTGTTATGAAACGCTAAAAGCATTTTTTGATTTTTCCTACTCTCTAAAAGTTGTGTTTTATAGCATACTTTAGATGAGAGACTGTCGACTCCAAGTCCCCAAAAAACAACTGTTGCCTCGCTATCAACTGTTCTCTCGCTTGACTCTTGATTTCACGTCTCTGAAAATTGGAGTCTCCAATGATAACCTACCAGTGCCCGTGAAAAATGCTATACACTCTAAAATCTACTATCACTTAAAATACATAACAACACTCGATATAACATTTTTTTGTAAACGTTTGTATTCTACTAATAATAAAAACAGTGTTTAAAACAAAATTGTGTTCATGTGTTTCGTGTAGTCGTTGTTTTATTATTACTTAAAGCAAATACCAGTGCTTTTAGAGAGAGAGAGAGAGAGAGAGATTCGCTGGTGGTTTAGGGCCAGTGGTTTCAGGGCTAATGTTTTAGTGCCAATGTATGTGTGCGAGCACTGGCTATAGCTCTTGGCGGTAATCTTTTGCTGGGACTTTAATCATAAAAGAGAGTAACCGAGAGAGAGAGAGAGAGAGAGAGAGAGAGAGAGAGAGAGAGAGAGAGAGAGAGAGAGAGAGAGAGAGAGAGAGAGAGAGAGAGAGAGAGAGRGAGAGAGAGATAAAACTCGTGAAGAAACTCTTTTTTATCGTCAAAAAGTATCTCTCGTTTAGCTTCAAGTGTTTATATATAACATACAAATAATAATAGAAGATATAGAATATAATAACAAGCAATAAGAATAAGAAAAATCCAATTTCTAATCCCTGTTTACTCACAAATACTCACACAAATACATACATACATAACCGTTCCTCCCGGTGCTTATAACAGACAATCACGTTATCAATTTTATAAATCATATTTTTTGGGAAATTAAAAAAATGAAATTTAAATTTATAGTACAATATCAGATCGTGAGCTTTAATATGCAATATTATTTTTGGTAACTACTTATATAATACTATATATATATATATACAATATATGATATTAAAAAACTTTTTATTTTGTTTGTCAATTTGACGGTTACCTTTTAAATACCGTATGTATGTATGTGCACATGTATGTATGGGCTGCTAGGTTTTAAACGCACAAACACACACACACACACACACACATACATACATACATACACTACACTGTACACATCACTAGACTGGTTCATACATACAGAGAGTGAGCCGCGAGGAACTCCTATCGTATGAATACAAGTCAGTCTGTGATTGTGCTCCAGAGTGAGAGGTTGTGTTTAAGCTATCAATGTATGTTTGAGCGCGATATCCAACAGTTCAGTCCAATCGCTCTCACGTTTTGCCGTTTTTTAAAAAAAATCGCGAAACTAATGGCAACTAAACAATTGAACATTTAGTTGTGGTTTAGTTTATGTTTGAAACTAACTCAATATATATATATTACAAACTGAGAGCAACTGCTGATTAAAAACGACTAATAATAATAATATTAGTAACGATTTTTCTCTTAAATATATTGTAACAATATTTCCAATAATAATATTATATTTCACTGATGTGTGAATAATATTTAAATATATCGATAAATTGTGTTGAAATATATTGCACTCTACCCGTGCAAACATTCATATCACTGCCAATAATAATAATAATAACTACAGAATAAATATATATATATTTACATCAACTAAGTTTCAAAGTGCTGTCTCAACATTAATAGCTAATTATAATAATAATAACAATTATTGTTTATTGTTAATACTATATCATTACTTATTTTTGGATATAATAATAAATTTGTATATCATATATATTTATTTGTGTTGGTGTGTACTGAAATTTAACAGAAATTCATTGCACTGTTATTTCTTTGACAGACAGACAGTCATATACAGTATATATCTGTGTTTATCGAGGAATCGCCTATTTTTGCTAAAAATTGCAATTTGTGTGTCAAACAAAACAGCTGAACAACGAGAAAAAATAGACAACAATTTTATTTAATTAATAACAAATAATAATCTTTTTAATATACATTGTATTTTTTGATAATATAGTTTTGCTAACTTTTGAAGTAAACCGATAACAAATTAAGTTAAAATATATAATTTTTAATATTTATTATCAGTATTGTGTAAACATAATAAAAAGTAAAAATATAGTAAAGAATTTTTTTTTATATATTATTTTATCTAAAAGTTATCATTTGTTGTCATTGGAGAGATTTTTTATATATATATTTTTATAGTACTTGTATTATTAAAATATTAAAAATACTTTTATTTTATGATAATCTAATATTTATCTATGGGATTAAATATCATGTTTTTGAAGGCAACACTTTTACAGATTGCCAATAATAATAATAACTAAAAGTTTTTATATTCATGTGTTTGCATTTTCAATAGTAGTTAGTATTATATTGACTGTGTATTTATGATAAGTATTAAATGAATTCAAAAGCAATTTTGCAGTGATTTCAAAGTAATGAGAAAACTATTTTTCTTATAAATACTAAAAATATCAAATATAATATTATATGTCATATTTATAAATATATATATTTATATCCATATCAACAATACTGTACTACCAGTGCTGCTTATTTCTATACAAATATACAAACATACACAGTATATGTTAACATAATAACTGCAAAAACAATTTCTATATATACTGCCAGAGAAATACCAATTATTATTTTTATAGCACTTTTTACGTATTGATATACCGATTATATATACATAATATTTTTATTGTGATTAGACATTAATATGTTTGCAGTCGTAAAACTATTTTATTTATGACTTATCTAATAATTATAATTTCATATTTGTGCAAATAAGTCAATTGGCAAACAGAAAAAGAGAGAGAAAAAAATATGAAACGACAAACACCACAAAGTTATTTACCAAATTGTTTCATCACTGTCACCATCACATATGGATTACTATTGCTATGTTGGGCACCGGTAATTAGCCGGGCATCTCACTCATCGCTACGAGTTATCAACAATGGCTATGAAGGGTTAGTTGTGGCCATTAATCCCGAAGTTGGTCAGGACGATGCTATGATTGAAAAGCTAAAGGTTAGCAACAAATTCATTTATTACATGATATATATATATATATATTTTTTTTTGTTTTTATTTAACTTTATATATAGTATAAGTGTTACAACTATATATGGTGTGAACAAAATAATTGACATAACATTTATAGTAATGTTTTCATTACCTTTTCTTCAAGTGTGCAGAATATATATATATTATATGAAATTATATTATTTGAGAGGGAAAAATATAATCTCTATCTCTATGAGAGTACAAAAAAGTTGTTTTACTTTTTATTTTAAACTAAGAGAAAATTATTTATGTTTTTTTTTTGTTATTATGTCTAAGATATGATGTTATGAACACACAATTTTATGCTTTATTATCCACACATTATATCTATCACTGTCTATATCTATCTGTAAATGTTATTTGTAATAATGTATTGTTGTTAGAGTTAGTCAATACGTGTTGTGTGTTATTTAGAGGGTAGAGATAGATGTACTGAAAGAGAGAGAGAGAGAGAGAGAGAGAGAGAGAGAGAGAGACTAACATTTGTTAAAAAAAGTTTAGTTCACTATATTTTTCATGTGAATACACTATAAACAGAAATGTGTACACAAAATCGTGATGTAATTTTCGCCCAAACAAAGTGCATGAAGTTTTGTGTGCCGGATATATATACAAGATATGAGAGCTGCATAAATAGCCTTTCCATCCATCTATCTATAGATATATACAATATATACTGTATAATGTATGGCTCAGAGACTTAAAACCTGAGCACCTTTAGTCAATGCTTAGGTAGATATAGTTTTTTGTATGTCTGGCAGTACAGTATACATGTTGTGTTTGATAGTTTTTAAAAAAAGTGATTTTAAGCAAAAAAAACATTGAATGCATATTAGGAATAAATCGAAAAATTTTAGTTCAATGACTACATAATATACAGTATTTTTTAATATATTGAGAGAGTTTATGGACTGTTATGTTCTCTGATGTATTCACTAAAAAAAACATTGAGAGATATAGAGACACACATATTGAATATAATATTATTATGAGTCACTAAACTATGAAATACATTAATATAAACCTTGTTTCATAATTATTGACACTAAATTTACTTAACTAAAATAAACTACAATTTAATAGCAAAATAAATTATTATAATAGATTTTTAATAATACATTCAAATAGTATATTATGTAAGAATCTGTTCCCGTTTTTCCCTTTAAATTATCTCTATGATTACCACTTTTAATCGGGATTTAGTTACCCGATAGTAAATTTTTTAAAATTATGGACCAAATTATCTTAAATGTCTTGATTATTGACCGTGGTGATTTTTTTTATGATTCTGCTGCTTTCTAACGAAAGATAAAGGTTAGACAAACATCTTGGATGCACCACAAAGACCTGGATGGTCAATATCAATGATATTTAAGATAATTTCGGTACAAACTTCTGGAGTCATAAATTATGTTACCGAAATTTCGATTATAATAGTGAATTAGAGAGACTAAAACGGACTAATTTAATATTAAAAAACAAATTAGTTTAATCTTTATACTTAATATTTTAATTTAATAATAATTATTTTTTGATAAATTTAATTATAACGTAATTTAATTCAATTTAAATTAGTGTCAATAATTATGAAACGAATATATTTACAGTAATATATTTAGTAATAAAAATGATTATTATTGTTTAGGTATTGTTCAGGTGCTTTCAAATAGTTTTCAATGCATGCAAAACATTCATTTAATAAATAGATAGAGAAATATGTTATATTTAATAATAATAATAACACGAATTCAACGGCTGTTATGCTGGCAATCATTTAAACGGAAACTTTTTTCCTCAATATTTCTGTCAAATATTAATAAATATTTTATATTTTTGTATCATTATATGTAACAAAATACTTATAGAATAATATGTGATAAAAAGCAATTTATAATATTATTATTATATTATATATCCGTTTGTTTTCTCTATTTTAGACAACAATAATTCCTGAAGCGTCCAAACTATTGTATAACTCAATTGGATTATACTTAAGCCAAGTGACCATACTGGTGCCCAGTAGCTGGAATATAGACAACTACCCGTCCATGGGTATACCTATCACTGGCTTACCTGTCCGATACAGCGATGCAGATGTTTTAATCACAAATAGAGGTAATTTAAAAAAATTAACTTTTAAAAGGCATGACGAAAGATAAAAAAAAAATGTTTATTATATATAAACAATATTACTTAATATATACAGTAATATTAAATTTAATACATTATATAAACTCAATATTAAATTATAACTTTTATGATGAGCACCAAACTCTCCTAATGCATGACTGGCTTCAATGGCACCGACAGTTTTTTATTTAAGCACTGGTAGTCAGTCATTAATTATCAATTGCTGTCAGAATGCTATGAATCAAAATATTTAGATTAAAGTTATTATTTTTTTCTAATATAATTTTATTAATGTTACATAACTTAATAATAACAACTCTTGACTTTTTATGGCAAATAAGTCTTAATGATATTAAAGAGACAATTATTATTGAATATATGAATAGAAGGTTATATAGCATTGAATACCAGTTAAATATAATGCTTTTAACTTATTATTGTATAGTAGAATGCATTTAAAAATTATTATAGAAATTAATAATAATTGTATGCAATTAGTTATAGTTTAATAATTTAAATTTTTAAAAATTGTGAAATATTTTTATTTATTTATTTTTTATCTTAGATTTTGAACAATCGTTTACAAAGCAATGGGGTGGTTGTGGCCAACACGCACTTCCCATTGTAATGACAAAGCCATCAGTTACAGCCAGTGAACCTATTTATGGCGATACCGCCAAACTTTTTGTCCACCAGTTTGCTCAGTATAGATATGGTGTGTTCAATGAGTTTGGTTTCCCATCCGATCCATTATATCCGACACATTATAGTATTCCCGGAAATCCCGATTCAAACCAAATATTGGTCAACTCGTGCGCCGATGATCACCAAGTGTTCAATGTGACCACACAGACACAGTTAGGACAAAACTGTAGGCTAATTGTCGGCAACGGTACTGGATTGCCAATCAAAGATCCAGACTTTAAACAGCAATGCATACCAGTGCCCAAACCCAGTGATAACTCATACGAGTCGTCACTAATGTACTCGCCATCAGTGGATAGTGTAAACCAATTTTGTGGTTATCACTCGACAAAGAAACTTCATAAACATAATTTAAATTCTCCAAACAAACAAAACAGTTTGTGCGGCTCCGACACGTGGACTGTCATCTCAAAACATCCCGACATACCGTAAGTGTGCCATTAGTATTGTTTATATAATTTTATTTACTCATATACAGAGTAAATATCGGTACTGTCCAATACATTTTTTTTTTTGTTTAATGTTTTGTACATTATCATATAGTTTTATGTGTTTAGTCTGCATTATTGACAATTAGTGTACAGTATATCAATAGTTTATTTTATGGACAGTTGTTTTAGCAATAGATCCCCGGTATAGCATAACATTGACCTCCTAAAAGAAATGCTAACTAACTATTATAAATATATAATACTGATAGCTAACTGTAAAAAAAATTTGCAAACCAACAATAAAGTGATTTGACTCCTATTTCTAATGTATTTTTAATAGCATTCAATTATTTTATTTCCTATACTATTATAATAGTATTATTGTTGTGTAGAAAACTTTGATTCCTATGTTTAATCCCTTGATATGCAGTACTTGAGGACTGGCATTACAGGACAGGTAGAGTTCAACAGCAATAAAAGTAATGTTATGGGAATTGTAATGAAAGAGGAGTCAGTCAGTCAGATATACATACAGATAGATAGATAGATATAGAGAAAGATAGAGAAGCTATAGATAGATGTGTGGGGGATATAATATATTATTGACAATACATTTATAGGAAATGCTATAAAAATATCGTTTTTGCATACCATTATTGAATACCATAACTAATAATAATGATAATACAAATAGGATATACTGTAGAAATTTTTATTAGGAAATGATAGGAAAAATTCTTATCAATTCTCCTGTGATTTATGTTTTCAAATGAAATAAAAATAAATTTCTTAAACCAAATATTAATTTGAATATCTATTGATGTCTTTTACATATATAGTCGTACATATGAGGTATTTCAGGAAACCATTGACATTAAGATAAGCAAACCGGCCGGTCCTAAGGTACTGTTTGCGGTCCATACATCACAAGTATGGGCTCAAAATAAACGATACGAACTAATCAATCAGGTTATGTCCAAGTTTAAGCTGGACATGAAGGGTGCACTGGTATCTCTGTTTACTTATACAACTGGTGAACCGATTGTTAAAGTACCATGGACAACTGATTTATCACAAATTAAAGATCTTAAACCGAGCAGTAATCCTGAACCAGATGTTAATTTTGAGAAAATACTTGAGTCGGGAATCAATACATTTAAAGCTGATTCAGTCAATGCCGGTGGAGCTGTATTTACCATATTTTTTGCCGGCAAAGGCTATGCACACGTAAATGATGACAAACTAGTAAAATATGCACAATATTTCCAACAAAATAATATCAAACTATTGATAATTGTATTCCCATTGAATGGTAATCAAGCGTATAGACAAACAGCGGTCGAAATGTTCGAGAAAGTAATTTCCCGAACGGGCGGACAGGTATTCTATATAAGAGAGGACTCGAATCCAATGACGACTGTCCATCAACTGTCCAAAGCTATGGCCACCATTGAGACGGAGTATTCGGGCGATACATCCAATGCCTATCATGTAATCAGTGAACAACTTATTAGACCCATTAATAATACGCTGAACTTTGAGTTCAATGTAGACGAGACACTCATGAATAGCCGTTTGAGAGTCTATTTTATCGGATCAGGTCTTATGGAAGAAGTGGTGTTGAAAAAGACTGGTATTCCTGATATTAAAAATCCTAGTTATACTGATGGACCAAATTTTAATGGTTTTCTAATTGATATAAACAAACCCGATCACATTGGCAAATGGCAATTGACGGCCCCCGTCGACACAACTACTATGGGAAAACCCACAGCCTATGTTGCCGTTGCAGAGTTTGCTACCAAATCACTTGATGGCCAATCAGACTCTAAGACTGCTGTCGGCATCGATGGACCAGTTAGAGCTACGTGTTGGTTGAAACAATCGCCAAATATGCCAGTCATAGCATATGTTAATATTAACGGCAGAATTGATGAACTGGTATCAAATATGTTAGTCAATCTTACAGTGACTGATGAGACCGGACGTACAGAAACATTTGATATGCTAGACAATGGTGCCGGCGATCCGGATATTACTCAGGGAGACGGCATATACTCTCAATATGTTATTAGTCAACAGCCGATAATAAATAAATTTTACTATACTGTAAGCGCCGAAATCAGTAGCATTAGCTCCAATGAATTACCGACAGTTGTCACTGATTTTGGCTCCACATCTATGCCTACCACTCCAACTGGCAAAACTTGTTGCGGATCTAAAGTGAATGGACAGTTGTCTACAGTCAATCTTGGAACTGAAAAACTAAATCGTGTTGTTGAATGTGGCCACTATGTAGTGACCAGTGATGTCAACATACAGAACTATCCGCCAAATGCCATCAGAGACTTGAGGGTAGAGAACGCTGATCATTACAACAGAACTGTCAGTCTATTATGGACTTCGGTTGGTGAGCACTACACACAAGGATCGGCCACCAAATATGTGATCAAAGCTTTTCCGGCCGGCAATGATGCCATCAATGATGACTTACGAAAGAAGATTGCAGCCGACTTTGACAACCTGAGTGGTGCCAGCATTGAGGTCACCGATCGGACAGTGAGTTACATGTCGGCGAGCAAAGAGCAAAATTATGAGATAAGGATTAAGTCGGACGACGGCGGCGTCTATTATGTGGCCGTCCGCGCCTACAACAGCGCCGGAAAGGGCGGTGCCGTTTCCAATATAGTGATGGCACAAATCAAAAGTAATGTCATAATAACGAGCACAACTGCTTTTGATATTGATGTTAGCAAACAGCCAGGTATTGCCCCCCACTTGGCCTCAGTGTGTGTGTCCTCTCGTCTAAAACGGTCACAACTCTGTTGGCTGTGTTTATATGTTTCCTAATATTTTGTTATTATTGTTATCCTTATATATATCGGGAATGACTGCTTTGCACGACATTTGGCACAATATTTTCTTGCATGACATCCAATGTTTTTATGTATCAGTTTTAAAGTGTTGCACATCTTTATGTATTTAATAGTTTTTTTCTCATTTAGATAACATATTTGATTTGTTTATTTTTCAAAACTAATATTAACATTAATTTAATTTTTGAAAATTTAATTTTTTTTTTCTCATTTTTTATTTCCTAGTTTTTTTCAATTCATAAATACTAACAATTATTTGAGTTTTGCACTTTATTTTAACACATTTTGAAAATTTAATATTTTAATGAAATTGAATCTAATCTTTTAACATTTTGTTTAATTAAATTAGTGAATCCATCCAATGATTATCCCAAATTAGCGGGACTCGAGTGGTGGGAATGGCTATTGGTAGCCATTGGTGGCGCCGTCGTGTTGTTGCTCTTCTTTATATTTGCCATATGTTTTGTATGCAAACGTCGCCGAAAGACAACCGACGAAACAGACCGCGAACAGTCCAATCACGAACCATCTATTCCTACCCGTAAAGCACCGGAACCGCCGCGAGTGTCGCCAGAATTAGAGAAGAATCGAAGCATTCTGTTGGATGACAATAGTCTGACCCGAAGTGTCGACAATATACCCAATCTTAACATAAATAATTTACAACAAAATAATGCCTACAATTCGGTTGGTTTGCCGCTGAACCCCAACTTCGGCTACAATACTGATCCCAATCAACAGCAAAATATTTGTGAGCTTAACGTCGCCGCACTGAGTCCTGTCCAGTCGTGGAACGCCAAAGACCTGCTGACCCATTGGGGTCGGGTTCAAGAGGCCAAACAGCGTCACGAGGCGCCACCAGTCATGCGTATCGAGGACTTGTCCTCCGCCTCTAGCAATCACTCGCCATCATATGCTTCCTCAGAGGATGACAACAACATCTACACAAACCCGCATCCGTGGGGCTATCAAGAGGTCCAGACCCGGCCTATGTATGCCATTCCCAATGGTTACAATCAGGAGCCTATCTATCGTAGTTCTCAGGATCATCTGATGAGGTCAAACACACCAAGTGATACCGTTCCCCGATATAGTACTATAGTAAGGAAGACAACACAAAATGTATCACAAGTTTAGTCACAAATAGTTTTGTTTTAAATATCATTAAATGAGTTTTCAATTCAATTGCAATTTTATAGATAAATATCATATAAATTGTTTATATATTAATTAATTAATAATTTCAAAGATATATAGTTTTGAAAATAAAAACACAAATTAATTGTGTTTTCTGTGATTTCATAAAAACCAAAGTCCTAATCATTAATACATATTATAATAAGTTATTATGAATTTTTTGTCAATTTTCTCAATCAATTTTCTCAATCAATTTTAATCATTTTTTGTGTTCATATCATTTGAAGACCAATTCATTGAGAAAAATCATTATTTTTTGTAAATAAATTTATGAATTTAAGAGTTTATGTCATTTATATATGTATTGTATTATGAATTTTTTGTTTTTTTTTAATTATTTAAATACAAAATATATCAATATATTTAAATTTTTAACTAATATTACACTATTTTATATAAAATTTCTTATTATTATTATCAATTATACATATCTTTTAGTATTATAATTGTATTTCATGATTCACAAAAAAAAATTTAAGCTTAAAATTAAAATAATTTATAGTTTTTTGTGATACTTATATACAACTTACAAAAAGCCTTTTAAGTGCCATTTTTTGAAAATTATTTTTCTCGTAAATTTAATTAAAACTATTTACATTGCAAAGTAATTTATAAATCGTCAAACCGTGTAATAATTTTAATAAATTAAAGTTTTTTTTATACAAAACGGGCACAACTTGTATTTAAATATAATGTAATAAATATTGTAGCTAAAAATAGTTTTGCTAAAAATAAAATATACCAAAATAATTGTATTATAAGCTTATTAAAATAATAAATATTATTAATGATTATAACAATAAAATTAAAACTTTTATTAATTCAATTTATGTGAACCTTTTTTTGTAATATAGTTAAAATCAATTTTTAAATGTTTTGTTTTAATATACAAATAGTTAGCAAAATTGTATAGTTGTAGATATAGTTAAATGATAACAGTGCAAATAATTAATTTTTAAAATAAACCACATTTAAATTATATTTAAATAATCGATGCATTAATAGGTTATCAGTAAATAATTTAATTGATTTTGTATATAAAATGAAAAAATAATTTACTTATAATAAACACGGTTTATCTAATAAATACAAAATAAACTATACATAAATCATTAGAAACAATTTTAATGGGAAAAAATAAAAATATAAAATAGTCATAATCGTTATATTAAGTTTGTATTTACTTTATATATATATATTAACTAATTCATAAAGTTTGATAAAACATTAATATATATATTTATATATAACTGATTTTTTACACATACAATGAAAGATAATTTAATATTTATAATAATAATAATAGCCTTAAAAATGTAAAATATCTCGTAATATTCAATAATAATATTATAGTATTTTAAAACCAATAAAAATGATTTTTGTTTTGAATGTCATTTGATTTATATTAATAATAATAATAATATATATTTCTTTGTTAAGAATGGTCATCCATTGACTCCCGAAACCCAACAAAAAAACTCTTTTTAAAAAACTCTCCTATATTTATGGCTTAAATAAAATCTGGTCTATATTTATGTGGTCCTAATCTTTCCGGGAACATAGCTCTTATCGATGACTGGCTCCTGAAGAAACATGTGTAAACACTTCTCGTTTTGGGCCAATGGATGTCCGGCAACTTTGTTGATAAACTGTTCCAAACCTTTACGGCGATCCTCAATAAAGTCTTCCTCGAAGATACCTTCGTCGTTACGGAACGGCATCTGTCGTTTCCAGGCCTTACCGGGCAGTGGCGGTACCACTATCTTCGAGTCTCTTTCCAGTTCACTTCTTAACCATTCAAAATCACTATATCTTCGGCGAACACTCGACTCTTTTACTTTAAAAACTGGTAAATTGCTCTTCAATTGAGTAGTTTATCAAATGGGATATGAAATAATTAAAGTGATAATTAAAAAGAAAATAAATTCATTAGTCATCACATTATTTAGTATATATACTACAGTATACTATATTATATAAATACATAATTTTGTAATTTAAAATATTATATATAAATGCTAATCAAAACTACAATAAATAAATAAAATCTGTTAAAATCTATACAATGATAATAGTAATTACATCTAATTTTATGTCAGTGTATAAATTATATGCAACTTAAGTATATTAACAACAATGACAAACAATTCAATGGGTAAACACTTGTTGTCAAAAAAAAATCTCAACAATTTGTCAAATAAGTGCTAATAAATTAAAAAAATAATAATTTGCAATATAATCGATAGAAAAAATACTGAACCTCACGATAAATATTATAGATATAAAAAAAACTAATATAAAAAATCAGTCATAAAACATCACATTAATAAAAAGTCATAAATAAAAATTATATCACTATTTAATTAGAGATTATGATAATTATCAACAAACACGAAGATAACAATCCATTTATTAATAAATTGCATGAATTATATTTATAGCAATAAAGAAAAATAATAAATTGATCCATTGGGTGATATCAGCTTTAATATACTAAACATAATCCTAATTACCGGTAGTTTGTATGGATTATGTGACCAAAAAAAATATTTTGCCGAAATCAATACTTACTCTCATTCTGACCTCGTAATCGGTATATCTGTTTCGGGCGATGCCGTGTGTAATAGGGTTGACCACATCAATCTCCAAGAAGTTGGCCGGTATGGCGTACGCGTCGTCCAGTGTCTGCTTTTTGGTGGCCAACCGTCGAGTCGACTCTTGTGTCAGACCATCCGATGATATCATGATTGTGTGTTTATACCGAAAAATATTAGTTCAATGACCTCTGTTTTGAAAAACAGTTAGTGATTTGTCGGACAATTATTTATGTTATTACCAATAATGATGAAGAGGAGGAATGGGATGATCACCACTTGAGATGTGTCAGCAAACGATAGTGACGTATGACAGCGATGACCAACAAAAACAAAATCAAATAAAATATAAACAAATCTACTATAAGCTGGTCCTCGATGTCAGTGTCGTCGATGTCGGTGTTGGTGTCAATGGTCTCTATGTTTGTCTGTATCTGTCATCTACTTGAGTGGCGTGTCTTCAAATAAAAACTGATCAATCAATCAATTGAATCGACAGTATATGCAGTCAAATGGTTAACGCATTTAATACATACAAACACTATATTATTAAAGTAATGCATTTAATAGACAACTCCTCTACAACTAAACAATAGTAAACGTTTTCAAAACCATTTATATACCGACACTACTCTACACTACACTCACTGTAATGCTATTGAAATATATTTGGCGCACATTATTGATGGGTCAATGAATTAGTTGCGCATAATTTAAATCAATAAAATAGTTATTTTAATTGATTATTATTTTAAGTAACGTTAAACTTTATAAGGTTTAAAATTAATTAGTTTTTTTTAATTTATAATATACCAAAAAAATATATAACAATTTTTTTTTATTATCATTACGGTAAATGATTTTTATTATAAATGTAAATTTCAAAACAAAAATTACAAACAAAATATATATCATGTGTGTATAAACATATAAACATTTTTTTCTGAATTATCAGTAATTAATATAATATTTTCTAAATCAATGAACACAATTAGTTTCAAAACTAGACAATACAATTTATAAAAAAATATCAATTTATACAAATATAATGATTGGATATTGCTTTTCAAATAAAATATTTTCTTTTTGGTCAAAATATTAGCAAAAAATAAATGCTTTGTGAGAGTTATTAGATATAAAAAAGTGAATCAAATTTGTCTATTAATTGAATTAAAAACAAACAAACAAACAAAAAATGTCAAACATTATTATCAAATTATAATAATAGCAGTAATTAACAGTATATAACATATATAACAATATTTTTTCTTAAATCTTAAGTAATCAACCGTTAAATATAAATGACTTTTTTTAAAAAATGGCAAAATATGTGTCAGTGAAGTGTGAACTGATCGGTGGGAATATGTGGCCACCAATTGGACAATCAATTGACAACCATTTCAGTGGTATTGTTGTTGTTGTCACAGTTTGCCTGTTCAGCCAATTCACGATCGCTGTCCTGACGTAACATTATATACAGTTTCTCTTTAATCCATTCCTTAGTATACGGAACATAGGAATGGCTGGTCTTCTGGAAGACCAAAAAGTTTAGATCAGTTAAGTGATCGACAAATTCAAAGAGTTGGCTTAAATCGTAAAACAATTCAGTTTCGGTGGGAAACTGTTTCTTCATATGCTGTTCATACATATGGCACACACCTAAAGATAATCGTTGGACACAAAAAAATGTTCATTAAGTCATCAAATGAAGACATAAATGTCTGTTTCCTATAATTAAACTGACCTTCGAGTGCATCATTCAGACAATCGTAGTCTGTATAGCGTCGGGTCTCACCAGTGCTGGCCTGGACTAGTAGTATGACGTGAGTGGCCATAACTAGTGATGATAAAGAAGAAGAAGAGGAGGAATGGATCCGATAGAAGAAGTCAAGTCTACAATCAAATCAATGGTTACTTTGAAAGAGCGCTAAATATTTGTTTAATAAAAAGCTTTGAGAATTGAAATGCCGTTTTAAGAGTCATACAAAAATAACATAACTTTTAATGAGTTTTAAATGAAAACCCGTTTGAAAGTAACGAGTTGTTTGTTATGCTTAACAATAGACAACACATATGAGTTAATTTACCTAAAAATTAATTGTAATATTATATATGAATGATATGTTTTTACTTATACGAGATGGCGCTCAATGTTTGCATACATTTGAACGCAATTAACAGTTACTGTAAAACAGTGTTTATGTAATACAGTGTTGTATAGACTGTAATGTTATTGAATAGAGTTTTTAACATTAAAATTCACATACGATTCGAATGATTTTTTTCGGATATCGAATAGAATCGAATCGAATGCATACTTAATGTTATTATAGGCACTATTTATATGACTGTAGTGTGTATTGAGTGATGTAATCATTATTATTATAGACATCACTTGCAAACTGAAAGTGTGTTTCAATTAATTGTTTTGTAATTTGGGTTTAGATTTGTGTTTTCAAAACAAACAAATTTTAATTCAATTTTTTTTCGGCAATTAAATCGGTGACCAACCGATTGGTCAATGAATATGTTACGAGCGGCTGCTCAACGACTCGCCCGAGATTTAACAACACAAACATCGCATTCAACGCCAGATTTATCCCAAACTAAACGTCTGTATCACCAAAAGGTATGTCCATTTGATTTGATTAATCCAATAATGATTACCGGTTTTGTTGACCTGACTCTCGACCAGGTTATCGATCACTACGAAAATCCCCGTAACGTCGGCTCATTTGACAAAAGCGAAGAACGGGTTGGCACTGGTCTGGTCGGTGCACCAGCTTGTGGTGATGTTATGAAATTGCAGATCAAAGTGGATGAAAACGGTAAAATAGTTGACGCCAGGTTCAAGACGTTCGGGTGCGGATCGGCCATTGCCAGCAGTTCATTGGCCACCGAATGGGTCAAAGGCAAGACCATTGATGAAGCGTTGAAAATCAAGAACACAGTAATTGCTAAAGAGTTAAGTTTACCGCCGGTTAAGTTGCACTGTTCGATGCTGGCCGAGGACGCCATTAAGGCCGCACTGGCCGACTATAAGATTAAACAGAGTTCACTGGACGAAGCAAAGAGTGGTCGACAACAAGAAAACAAGTCGTCGACACAGTCTTCGGCTTAAGATTAGTCAATACAGTGAGTGTACGGCTCGGTGTTTAAGTGGCCGATTGATTGACTGATTATTTTTTTGTGTAAATTATAGTTTTAATAGTTTGTGAACTCAATTAGTGTTTTGTTTATCAGAGTCTCAAAAACTATCAAATAATAATAATTTGCTAATCATTTTGTGTTTATAATATTAATATACCGTATATTTTATGAGAGATTTAAAAAAATATTGAATTATTGAATTGAATTAAATGATTAAGTTGTTTATTATACAGTAATATACAATATTTTGTCAGAAATTATTATTACCGATAGTATTACTAATAAACACTCTGTTTAGTGATTTTTATTAATCTATACATTTGTAATAATTGATAAATAAACAGATAGTCTAATCTGTATAAAACAGTAATAAAGTTATTAATAGTAACAGAAAAGAGTGATTTGAAGTGTGTTTGAACTTTGCTATCATTTGTTGTATTTGTGTTTATTTTTATGCCATAATGTCTGACCCGAAATCCTCGTACTGGACCTCATTGTTTGTGTACATTGAACGACCAAATCTCATAAACAAACGTTTAATGGGTAGCCATGTCTTAAATTGTTGGCATATCAATGATAATCATAATAATAATAATATCATTGAACTTATGCGTATCAGTTCTCTTAGTGATATAAAACAACGACTCGAAGATTGTGTACAAATAAGTGACATTCAATTATCTCATTTGCTATCAATCGGTGGCCGCTTTCTGATTGTCAGACAATTGCTTTTAAAACAAAGTCTCAAACATTTATCACAAGACAGTCATAACGACAGTAATAAGGATGTGATTGACTATGTTTTAGTCGATATCTCAAATACTGAAACAGTTTTTATCTCATTTATATCCAATGATGACAAATGTCATGTAATACCAGAAAGTAGTCATAAGTTTTTGCTCAATGGGTTACAAGAAATTGAAATAAAATATTTGTTTGGCGACGAACCAAATATTTGGTTAAATGAAAAAGTTTTACCAAAATTACAGCAATGGATGCGTCAGGAGTTGGAGGGCAACCAAACTAGTGGTTCCCTGCAGTTAATTAGTGTCGACACATATTGTCTAACATATAATCGGCTGAAGAAAACATATGGCCAACCATTGGTAGAAATGTGGAAAAAGTATGAAACAACCGATCCGTTGAAGTTTGTCTTCGAAGACATAGCCATTGCATCGTATTTGATAGTGCTTTGGGAAGAAGAAAGACAACTAAAACAAACAGATGTTAAACAAAGTTTTGTGGACATTGGTTGTGGAAACGGTTTATTAGTATATTTGTTGACTAACGAAGGTTATAAAGGATTGGGCATTGATCTGAGGAAACGTAACATTTGGGACAAGTATGAGCCCAGAGTTGATTTGATGGAAAAAGTATTTACACCATCAGATGAATCGCTTAACTTTGATGGCTATGATTGGCTGATTGGTAATCACTCGGATGAGTTGACGCCATGGTTTGTATTATTATTATTATTATTATCAAAGAAATCTTACAGAAATAGAAAATTATTTATCAATTATGATTAGCTATCAATTCATGATATAGTTCAGCATTTTTTTTATATACCGGTAATTATTTATAAACTAATTGGTATTATCTTATGATAAAATTTTGATTACAAAACATTTGTAACTAACAGATAGCTAATTACATTACATTAATTAATATACAATTAGAATATTTAAATCAACAACAAATGCTATAATGCTATTGAATTAATGATAATAAATAATTATTTGTATATATACTGTATATTATTTTTAGGATACCATATATCGCATGCAACTGTTCCCCCAAAATGAATGTCTTTCTTCTGCCGTGTTGTCCATTTGACTTCAATGGCACTAAATATCAACGAACCGATTCCAGTCTTAGTCAATATCATTGTTATATAAAATATTTGCAAAAAGTTTGCCAAGAATTAGGATTTGTAACCAAAATAGATAAACTTCGTATTCCGTCCACAAAACGTACGTGTCTTGTATGCGACCGACGAAACTATGATTCGGGTAAAGAATCGGATATGAAAGTCAAGAGAAAGGCATTTATAAATGAAAAGATCAATGATTTTAATGATTATAAGCCTCGAGAAAAAGTAGAGACCGTTCGCAACTGTACTCGAGTTTCAAAAGATACCATCGAATCGATTGTCGACACAATTGCCAAACAACTAATCTCCGGAAATAATAGTCTAACTATTGCTTCGATATCTAAACTTTTGAACAAAGATTTGTTAAAGCAATTGAAGAGTCAATGCGGAGGACTTCAAACATTGCTTAGAAATCATAAACATATATTTGAAGGTATCATCAAATTTATTATTAATATCATAATAATGTAAAGTTTTGTTTTCCGATAACATGTGTACACTGTATATACAGGTATTTACAGTATATTTAATTTTAAACATAAAACGTGATTTCATATTACCTGTAAATATCATAATCTGTTTAAAACCAAATCTTGTGAACAAATATTTCTCAAAATTTTCTTTCTCTCAAAATTTTTGAAAATTTGTTTAATCAATGACTTAATGTGTTGAGTCATAGATTTTAATTTATGGTTTATTTGTACAGATATAACAAATAATTCAATGAATTATTCAATTAGTTTTTTATGAATTGAATTGTGTGAATCAAGTGGTGGTTTTAAGTAGACATTTACGAGTATTAGTCATATATTGTATATATTTAATGATATTATGCAATTTGAAGGTCATAATACTAATGCTAACTTTTTTTTATTAGTAATGTTTTTTATATATTTAATTTGTATGTAGGTTTATATAGAAACTCTCTCTCTCTCTCTCTCTCTCTCTCTCTCTCTCTCTCTCTCTCTCTCTCTCTCTCTCTCTCTCTTTAATAAGATAGCCATTAGTTTGAGCTAATTTTTCTTGTAATGGATTACATGTATATCCTATGGTGGGTGACACTATACAGTACACCTGTCCTTTCGATGACTAACCAAACCTCTTATCGTTTGACACAAACTCACTCTACCGTATATTTACCGCCAATTTTGGCCAAACATCTGTTTTTTTAGCGCTCATTAACTTTTAGGGTTATATACCAATGAATCACTAATTTAAATATATTGTTTCCTTTAACTTGAAAAAGTGCAGATTGTTTTGAGAAAAAAATCATTGAGGATTAATTTTATTATATAATCTATTGTTTCATATTTTAACTTTTGTATTACATTTGTCCGTTATGTATAAAATTTCATTTCTATAAATTGATAATTAATTATCAATTATTTATATGTATTTTATATAACTTAAAATCTACTTTTTTTTGTTTGTTTGAATATATTGTTTTTAAAACACCATGTTAAAATTATTACTTTACTATTAATTACAGTAATATATCATTAGAAAAATATGTAAAATCATATTTATTGTATTCAAATATTTTTTGTTTAATGCATGACATGAAAATACCAGTACATATATTAATAAATACAGTATACAGGTAAATTAATACACATACATTTAGCTGTTTAATAATTTAGCAAAAAAATATATTTTATATTACAAATTTTATTTTTTTAATTTGATATCTGTTTTTATTAAACTATAGTTATTTTAATTTTTTTAATACTTAAAAATTACTGATAGTTTTTAATATATTTTTTTTAAATTAATACTTTTCTTTCCGATAGTAAGCAACAGTTTAATTGGTTTCACTCAACCGAAGCCCATTGCAGAGACAATTGATGCAAATAAACACTTGAAGTCAAAGCAGTGTTGGTTTTTTCACAATCATCCTAATGGCTGTCCATTACCTGACGCCCAGTGCCGTTACAAACACTAGACAAATGATGTTTACTGTTATAATAGACTATTTGGGAAAATAACAACTTTAATGGACTATAAATTTTCTTTTATGTTACATATAAATAATATTTGTTTGCGGTATACAAAAACATTTGAAACATATGGCATACCTTTAGGCTATATATTTATGAGAGAAAAAGTAATGTCTTTATTACCTAAAGACAACATTCCTGACAATAATAATACATAATTCACTTTTTCATACCATAAAAACACTGTTTAAAATATCCGATTACTGACTCATCTTTTCAATAGATAACTCAAATAGTTTTGTGTTTACTGTTTAAGTACTATTTTTTTAAAAATAATTTTTCAAAATATTATTGTAAAAATATAGATACAGTACTATATTAATAGTTATAATTATGTTACTGTATATTTCTGGACAATGATATCACTAACAATTGATGTTTTGTCAATAATATTTTTTTTAGTAAAGTTAACAAAAAATTATTTATACTTTTTTGACAAACATAATGAATATTATTATTTGCAAATTTCCGGGAAATTCTTTGCGATTGCTTATAAATTTTTTATAATTATTTTTTAAAAAAAACTTTATTTTATTGGGGGAAATAGGAGATCTTTACACAAACACACACACATTATTTGCTTATTGAATTGTTTACAATGATTTATTATAATTCACACATTATATTAATTGTTAGTGGATTGACATGAAAATTATATTTGAATTAATAAAAAATAATGTTATTTTATTATTTGCATAATTTTAGGATATTTTACATGTACCGTAATTTTATCAATTTTAATAAATACTATTTTTTTGACAAGTAAAATAAAATTTATTTTTATTTTAAATATTTTTTCAAACAAATTTTTATAATAATTTATTTTCCCATATACTGTCATATTAATTTTGATTTATTTATTGTGTTTACTGTATATAAAATTAACAATAGTCCCATATAAGCATATTGTTTGAACTACTGTACTATTCAATGTATAAAATTTACATGAAAAACATGATTTTATTATTTGATTGTTATCATTGTTTTTTAATTGTTAGAGACTTTACCTGAATTTTTATTATTATTATTAATATTAAAAAATGGTTCAAAACTTATTTGTTTTTTCTTTATAAATTTATTTTTAATTAAAAAAAATATTTGATCTATATTTCAAAAATTTTAACTAATATGCTAAATAATTTGAACATATGATCGCATAGGATAGATAAGTGTTACAATTTGTCACCATTATGTTAGGTTAGCTGGATATTTTTGATTAATGAGGTTTAAAAATGTGCTACAAAAATAACATTTATGGTAAAAATATATATAACCAGTGTAACAGTATAGCAGCTATAGCTTATTTTTTTTTAAAAATACTTAAAAACAAATTATAAACAAAATTCATGAAATAGTTTGAATTTTTTGGCGACATTTATATTGTAATAAATATTATGTATTGTATACTGTATATCCTGCTGTGAGACAATATACATAATATATTTTTTTATTATAAAGGAAAGTTATCTCCAGGACTTAGTTACTAAAAAAAGATGGACATGTGTTTAGAGAGGATTTTTCTAACTTATTATTGTAGCGGAAAAAAGTATTGCCTAATATTTATACTGTTTATAACTTTTATATATATATACTTTATATTAGCGATGATGTAAACCCCCAACAATAGGTTTATTACATAAGTACTGATTGTATTACCGAATAAAATAAAAATAAAAGTGTAGTCGTGTTGTTAATATTATAAGTATTATACACTTATAACTACTAGTGATGTAGTTTTTTGGGGCGTTAGACAAGTGGTTGCATTGAAACACAACTAAGCGCTAACTATGCGAATATCAAACACCATTGCACTGACAAACACATACATACCGTAGACAGACACACATCTGGCACTTGTATTATATAATATATTATTACATATAACTTGTCGAACAAAAAACCTAATAAGAGTTTTATTATTAAAAAACTTATTTTTTTAATAATATAAATTTTTTGTTAATTATTTTATATTTTAATTGTGAAAACTTAGTATTAGTATTAATAATAATACGATGGCATCAAATAGGGCCGAAAAAGCGGGTTTCGCTGCCGAAGCACACTCTAAGGTAAGAGCCGTCATATATAAAAAAAATACCACAAATTGTAATTTAAAACTTTTAACAAAATTACTTAAAAATACTAATATATATTTGAGTAAATTATATGTTTATTGCCAATAATTTTATTGCACTCTATATTTTATTAGTCTATTTATGGTAGTATATCATATAACTATTATTTTATATTATTATGTAGCTAATTATTTTTATTAAATTTGTAAATTTTAAGTCAAGGAAATAATTTTATTAGTTTATGCTTTTATTTTCTATAATATTTTTATTAACTTAAGTTAAATAATTATTTTTTGACAGTTAATTACTTTATTATAAATTAAGATATAAGAATATATAAATGGAATTTGAGAGTTTTAATTAAATATTTTATAGAAAATAATTAATATTATAATTAATTTAGTTATTAATTAATTTAAAATTGAATTTTAATACTTATATTAATAAAAGTAGATTTTAAAAAATTACAAATTTAATAGTTTTTATTTATTGAATAATACAATATATATTACAATTAACAGAGTTATTGTGTTATATAACACATATTGAAAGCATTGTTACATTGTTTGAACAATTATTGTAAATTAAACCAAAAGTTTTTTTTTTGATGAGAATTGAGTCCTTGATTTTAGCGCTGAATTTATGATCAGTTATGAAGACAAAGGAGTAAAAAAAATCGCTATTTATTTGTTAGCTGTGAAACATAGGGCTTATTATTATTATTATTATTAATACATATTTTTTATTTTGCGTTAGAATTACTCCAATCTTGATATATCATTATAAGAAAATAAAAAAACTAAATAATTAATATCAAGCAAACTGCTAAAGTCAAGCCCACTAAATATTTTTATGACTCATATCTATAGCAATTTATAACAATTTTTTTGTTTATTTTTTTTTGTTGAAAAACTGCTTGATAAAAATTACTTGCTTAAAATTATTAATAATAAGTGTATTAAATTACTATATATTTTTAAAAATATTTTCCGATAACATAAAGTTTTTTTTGTTAAAATATTTAAGAAAGTTTATGTATTATAGTTATATTACACAGATTATGAAATAATTATTTATAATTAGTAAAACATTTATTATATTTATTAAATAACAAAGTGTTTACTAACAGAAAGTTTTTACAAATATTTGGTAAAATTTGCTGATATTTTATTTAATATGTTTCAAGTATTTTTTATTTGACACTTTATTGATATATTTGTTTGATATGATTTTGAAATAAAAATTTTTAGAAAATATTTTATTTGTTTAGAAAAAAACAGAATATTTTATGTTATATACAGTGTTTTTATTTTAGTTTATAACAAACTGATAAATATGTCAATCATGACATTTGTGTAATATTATGATAATAAAAATACTTTTTGTTTTATCTTTAATTTACTAGTATTCAATTATATCATTAAAAATATTTTTAACAGTTAAGATGATAAATGTTATCAATTTAGTATTTACTTATCATAAAAATGTATATCCTCAATGAACCAGATACTTTATTTTATTACAAATTTAATTAATGATTCTAATTAAAAATCATGAATTCAATTTAATTAAATGTCATTAATATGAATATTAAATTAGCTAATAAATAATGTAAGCAATTATTAATATATGAATTATATATAAAAACAATATATTTATTTATTTTGTTTGATAATACACTAAAACAATAACTATTATAACTTATAATTCATAAGATGTTATAAAATTGCATTTTTTACATTTGACTTAATATTTAGCTATTATTATTATTATTATTATTATTATTATTATTATTATTATATTTTTGTAAAATAATTTATTAAACGATTGTTAATTACTCTATTGTTTACTAATTGAGTAAAATTTATGTATGAAACGTACATTTATGGGAATTTGGATCATAACGATAGTAATCTCTGATTTATAACTATATATCATATTTAATATCAAACTTAATTTATTTACAAAAAAAATATGTTAATTAGAAAATATGAATTTAATATTGTATTAAATATTAAATTATTAAATTTAAAATTAAAGTAATTAAAAATTCAGTAAAATATTTAGTAAAATACTATATAAATTCTCATTCATACAGTAATAATCTATTTTATTTAAGATATTTAATACTTTAATATTATTGTTATCATTAAAAATACAATTTATGTATTAATATTTCAATGACTTATAAAGAATTAAGGATATTATGAATAAAAAAATTAACGGAAAAGTAGTTTTATCGTATTATATATTAATGGTAAATATTTTTTTAACGATAAAATGATTTCATATTAACATAGTTGTCGTTTGAAATAATTATTAGATTTGTGATAAATATTATCAATAACAACAAAAACTAAGTAATAATATTATTATTAAATTTGTAATATTTTTGTTTTTTTATAAATTAGATAAACTCCAAATATGATCCACAATTGTCTCATGAGATACTCGAGTGGATCAAAGATCTTCTCAATGAAGATATCGATACCAACGGCGAAAAAGATGCCTTTTATGAGACACTTAAAGATGGGACAGTACTTTGTCGGTAAGGACTATATATTTATAATATAATAATAGTATAACTCATATAATATTTTTACTAAATTACTATACAATGAAATTAATTATTGAAATTTAATTAATTATAATATTTTTTTGGTGATATCCTCTTAGATTGATTAATGCCATCAAACCGGATAGCATTAAGAAAGTGAACGCATCGAAGATGGCATTCAAATGTATGGAAAACATACAGTTTTTCTTAGACGGCGCCCAAAAGATAGGCGTTCCCGCCGAAGAACAATTCCAGACTATAGACCTCTGGGAACAGCAAAACTTGACTTCCGTTCAGATTTGTTTGCAATCGTTAGGCCGAAAAGTGTCTAAATTTGGTGTCCGCGGTATCGGTCCCAAAGAATCGGCGGCCAATGTCAGAAACTTTAGCGATGAACAACTCAAAGCCGGACAGGGAGTCATTGGCCTACAGTACGGATCCAATAAGGGAGCCAATCAAAGTGGTATCAACTTTGGAAATACTCGGCACATGTAAACAGCATAATACATACCCTTCTCATTGATCCACACAAAAATTAATCAAAATATAAACCATTTAAACGCCTTCTAATAAAAAAATCAAAATTATTTCAAGTTTCATGACATGAAAAAAATTGTAATTAAATATATTCTGAACAAGTTTTTTAAAAATTTAATTATTAATCCATGAATTCAATTTTTTATACAACAATTTATGTATAAAAAATTAATATTACAAATTGTACGGTATTTTACAGATTATTTTTGTATGAAAAAAATTACAAATAATTATTTTTATATTTCTTAAATCTCCAATTTTATAAACTATATATATTATATTTATATTTTTAAATAAAATAAAATAATGTACAAAATCTACACACTTTTTTGTATCTTATCTGTATTAGCCATTATTTTATCAAAATTTTTAATAATATTAAATTGTGACCAAATTTGTAGTAGTTTTGTTGTTTCAATTAAAAAAAAATTATTGTAATATCAATATTTCTTTGCAATATCAAAAACTATGTACCGGTAATACAATTAAACCTTGATAATTTTAATATCAATTAATAAAATTAAAAATATTTTTTGTTGTATGTAACTTTAATGAAACTAATTAATTAAATAAATTATTTATTTTTATAATACTTGTAGTTTATATATTAATTAATAGTCTATCAATTTATTAAGTTTATATAAGCCTAGTGTCGATAAAATTATGTAATGTTTATCAAACAGTAGGCTCTATGACATAGACTTCATGTATTAGTTGAGAAAAACATACAATAATAGCAAACACGTGATAACATAATAATGTTATACATATTATAATGAAAACAATTACTTATTGATTGTATTTATATTTATTATAATTAGTTTGTAAATTGCAATCCTTGTAATCACCGAAAAGAGCGTCAAATTGTTGGTCAACGGCTATGTTATCCTTTAAATTATTTGGACGTTTGTGTCACACATCGGGAACATCGCGAACCATTCCATTGATGATGCAATGCAGTGCCCGAATGGCCAGCACTGACTCACCGATGGCTACATTGCGACGACGGACGGGCTATGCGTTCAGTTTGTGTCGACAAGCACTGGAACTTCACGGCCAAGACCTGACCCGAGCTGAACAATGGCTGAAAGCCGAAGCGGCCAAACAAGGTTGGGAACGGGCACAGCGTGTGGCACAGAGAGCTACCGGTGATGGACTGGTCGGTGTGCTGACCCAAACGTCTACTACTACTGGTCAGACGCCATTGGCCGCTATGATTGAGGTAAATTGTGAGACTGACTTTGTGGCCCGCAATGAATTGTTTAGCCAATTAACAACTCGTTTGTGTCACCAATTGGCTAACCGTTACGCTACTACTGGTGCTACACAACACACTGATACCGATACATTGGTTAGTCGAGTCAGATTGAGTTTAGATCAGTTGTTACAATTGTCACCCGAACTAGTAGTCGAAGCCATCGGCAAATTAGGCGAAAATATACGGTTAACCAAAGCTTGTCTAATAAGCGCCGGTAGTTTAAATGAACCCGACGTACATCTAATTGGTTATACTCATGCAGTCGGAGGTAAAGCCCAATCAGGTAACGAAGCGGCCATTGAAACCATATTGAATGATAAATCGGGAGCTATCGTACAATTGGGAAAGTATGGAGCGATTGTTGTTTTAAAATGCCATAAATTAGTCAATGAATCGGGCGATGATGTAACCAAAAGTGATGCCGAAATACAAGAGATCGGTAAACAACTCGCACAACATATTATTGGCTTAAAGCCCAAAACTATTGAAGCCGTGGCGCGGGTTAAAAGTGAGACAACAACTGATAATACAGAGTTAGGACCGGAGGCTTACGATATGGACGGCAGTCGCGAATCAGAGGCACTTCTTGAGCAACAGTTTATCTTTGATGAAGACCTAACTGTTGGCCAATATCTGAAGGACCATAACATTAAAGTTTTAGATTTTGTGCGCTACGAGTGCGGTATTGAGGACTGACACAACTTTTACCATTAATTTCGACACAACTATTGACTATTAATATATTAATTTTTTTTATTTTAGAGTCAAATCATACAAAATTGTATACATTTATTAATAATAGTGTTTTAATTGTAATTTTATATATCATTTATAGATATATTAAAAGAATTGTAATCATAATTTTTTATGTGTATTTCAATACTTGTTTTATTTGCTTTACAACACTCATATGGCTTAACATTATTATGAATATTCATATGAAAACTGCCGTAAGTTTTCTCTTATCCCTGAATTGTTTGTCACACTCGGCTAAAGACATGGAAACCGTTTGACTCCCGTATGAACTTCCATGTATTGGTTTGTCTACCGAAACATTCACACCACGAAATATATAGTCTATAATTAGTTTACGGTAATTAAAAAATAATTTATTTCAAAACAAATGTGATAATCATTGTTTTTGGTGCACTTGTTTCATATGTTTAAGTATATTTGGATTATTTGCGCTTCTGTAGTCACATCCTGGCCAACGACACTGATATGGCTTAACATTATTGTGAATATTCATATGATTTTGTAGAGCAGTCGAACTCCTAAACCGTTTACCACATTGTGGCCAAAGACATTCATGACGTCTCAATCCGGTATGTACTTCCATATGAGTGGTCAGTCTATTACCGAAATAGTCACATCCGGGCCAAACGCACCGTTTCTTATACAAAACGATTACCCGTTTATATTTATGTACTAACTTTCGGTGTCTATACCTTTCTCTTTCATTAAAAAACTTTTCCAAACATCCCTTTACTGAACACTTAAGTGTCGGTTCACTTTTATGTTGCGCCATATGTACAGTCAATTGAGTCCTATTTCTGAATTGTCGGTGACATCCATCAAAATCACATCTAACTAATGTATTTGTATGGATCAGTAGGTGTTGGTTGAGATTATTCTTTGTTTTTAATGATTTATTACATCCACTTATCGGACAAATAAATGAATTACTGATAATATTTAAATGTTTATTATTCACGTGTTGTTTCAGTTGGCTATTGAATAAACATTTAAACTGACAGTCCGTGTAATGACATTTCAATTTCTTTGTTTTGTCCATTTCGTGGTACAGTTTCTCGTGTTTCCAAAGAGCACTTATAACAGCAAACATTTTGTCGCAGTTCTCGTAACGACAGTTTAATTTTCTTGTAATCTTATCATAAATATATTTCTTATTGATATTCTTCGACGGTTTACAAGAGTTGCAATGCGTTAAAAACTTTTTTGAATTGTTAAAAGATTTGTGACAATTATTTTGTGGACAAATATATGAATCAGTTGTTGAGTCATAACATTCATTATTTGTATTCAGCTCTTCAGTTTCAAACCCACTATCATCTCGAGCTGATCCAATTTTACATAAATTAAGACCTGATCTGGTCTTTGATCTATAAAATTGACAATCATTATCACAGGCTTTCTGATCCACGATATGACTGTTCTCTTCAATCTCCTTATCCTTCAATTGAATCTCATTTTTCATAACTTCTTGCAATTGTTTGAACTCATGTTTGTCTTCTCTATCGATATGTTCTTCATATTTGTCAAACAATTTCAACAAAATTGTCTTAAATTTGTTGGCAAACAATAACTCTTTGAGAAGTCGTTTGTTTTCACTCCACAATTGATCCAAAATGTCATCAATTGTCACAACCATTGATGTCATCATTCATTCAATACATTCATTCAATAAATTATTTTAATTTGTAATACAATTGCTATTCAATTGACTAATAATTTGTTTGTCATTTAACTAACACTTCAATCATATGTTTTGTTTGTTTGTAAACATTGACAGTAAGGGACTGTCAGTTCATTGAAATCTCAACTTTTAGTTATTTTTATAAATTTATGTTAAATTATGTAATACAGTGTTTAATATATCATATAATATATTAATATACTGTAGTATATTATACCGTATGATAACTACTTTAATATAAAATTAATAAAATATTTTAGTATTTATTAGTTAATTCTTATATTTTGTATTATTAAATATAAAAATATGATTTTTTACATTGTTTTTGTTCATATTGTTGAACACAATTGTTAGTACACTTCATTAGTGACTATTTATTAAATAAACAAATATAATAATAATAATTCAATAGATTTTTAATTGAAACTTACATTTAATTTCTTGTTAACTTATAAAACATAGTATACATTGTATATGTCATTAATTATAATACTTGTTTGTGAACTTGTTTCATATGTATCCAAACATTTGAATGATGAGCGCATCGGTAGTCACATCCCGGCCAACGACACGCATATGGTTTGACATTATTATGAATATTCATGTGTTGTTTAAGTCTTCCCTTATCCCGGAACCGTTTGCCACACTGTGGCCAAAGACATGGATACCGTTTCTCTCCCGTATGAACCTGCAAATGACTAGTCAGACTTCTACCGTAATAGTCACATCCGGGCCAAACACACCGTCTCATAGGATATACGATTACCCGTTTATAGTTATGTACTAACTTTCGGTGTCTATACCTTTCTTTTTCATTGAAAAACTTATCCAAACATCCCTTTACTGAACACCCGAGTGTCGGTTCACTCCTATGTTCAGCCATATGTACACTCAATTGAGTATCATTTCTGAACTGTCTTCGACAGCCATCAAACTGACATTTAATTATTGTATTTGTATGGATCAGTAAGTGTTGTTCAAGATTTTTCTCTAATTTTAATGATTTATTACATCCACTAATTGGACAAATAAATGGCTTAACATTTGAATGTCTATTCATATGGAGTTTCAATTGGTAATTGTGTAGACATTCAAACTTACAGTCCGTGTACTGACACTTCAATTTGTTTGTTGTATCAAATTCATGGTATAATCTTTCGTGACTACGTCTTGCACTCTTTGCGTAATACATTTTGTCGCAGCCATCGTAACGACACTTTAATATCTCTTTTTTATTGTAAATCTTCTTATTTTTCATCGACTGTTTATTTCGCCGACAAGTCTTTAAATTAATATCATTAGACGCTATTTCATGTGCTTTCTTCAGATGATTAGTAAATGGTTTTAAATACTTAAAAGATTTGTGACAATCATTTTCTGGACAAATGTATGAATTGGTTGTCGAGTCAAAGCATTTATTATTTTTATAAATTATATTTTTTACACTTTTATTATTACTATTAATATAATTGTCGACACCTTTTGGACTACACTTCTTTGCCATCAATTCTTTATTTCGTAAATTACTTAATCTTTTAGCATTTCTGGTCTTAGTTTCGACAAATTTAGATGAATTCAAGATTTTTGCATCACTTTCATCGATACATTTACTTTCACTTTTAACAACATGTGTGTCTTTTTCATACTCTTCATCACTACATTTGATCCCATTATCGTTTGTCTCTTGTGTTATACAAATGCTATCTTTTGTATTATTTGTGTAACAATTTAATAAATGGTTTTCATTTTCATCGATTGTTTTATTTAGTCTTTGACTGCAAATATAATTCAATTGATGTCTTAATTGGTTAAACTTATCTTCGGTTTTAAGTTTTATTTCAAACTTATTGTAAATCAAATTCAATTCAGTTTTCAATTCATCCAAAATATTCAGACATTTGTTGGCAAACAATAACTCTTTGAGAAGCCGTTTGTTTTCAGTCATCAATTGATCCAAAATGTCATCAATTGTCACAACCATTGATGTCATCTTTAAATATCACATTAATTATAATCACAATTCAATACAATTTAATTAATTGCATTCAATAAATGATTTTAATTTGTAATACAATTGACATTCAATTGACTAATAATTTGTTTGTCAGTTAAATAACACTTTAATCATATGTTTTGTTTGTTTGTAAACATTGACAGTAAGGGACTGTCAATACATTGAAATCTCAACTTTTTTTTTAAATATTAATAGTTTTTTAATATCTAAAATTTAGTTAATAAATATATACATAATAATTATTGTATAATAAGTGCTCATTAAATAAAATAATAATTAATAAGTTGTTTGATTATTGTAAACATTTATACGAATTTGTGCAAAACTTTTAAAATAAATAATTTAAAAATTACGCCAAATTAAAAAAATTTATTATAAATAATTATATGCCTTTCTCAGAGTCATCGATATAGTCTAATATCTTAAATTTATATATCATTTTCATATAAAATAATCTTCAAAACACAGTGAGGTGTGAGCTATGCCATCGACTATCATAAAAATCAATACTAAATGTTCTGTCTCATTACCATGCTAACTTATATTAATTTAAATTCTACCAATTGGTAATAAAATTATATTTTCATTTTTATAATTATTTTATTAGCATTTATTATATCATTAAGATAACAAATTTTAAAAAAATATTTAACAACTTTATAAATATAAAATTCATAATTTTTGGTGCACTTGTTTCATATGTTTTCTAATATTTGATTGATGAGCGCATCGGAAGTCACATCCTGGCCAACGACACGCATACGGCTTATTATTTTTATGAATATTCATGTGTTGTTCGAGTTTATATTTTGTCCGAAACTGTTTACCACATTGTGGCCAAAGACATACATATTTTTTGACACCGGTATGTACTGTCTTATGTTCGGTCAGGGCTTTACCAAAATAGTCACATCCGGGCCAATCGCACTTCCGTTTTACTGATTTGTATTTTACGCGCTGTTTGTTATGAACTGACACCCGGTGTCTAAATATCTCGCTATCGGTAAAGAACTTTTCATCGCATCCATCGACAGGACATTGAAGTGTCGGTTCATTCATATGTATAGCCAAATGTCGTTTTAACTTATAATGAGTTCTGAAGTTTCGCTTACAGTCCGGAAAATCACAATTTAATACTATATTCTTGTGAATCAATAAATGCGTTTCCAATGAAGACTTAGATTTTAATGCTTTTTTACATCCATTTATCGGACAAATAAATGTCTTAACGTCAGAATGTCTGCTATTGAGATGTATTTTCATTTGGCATTCGTGTTGACATTGAAACTGACAGTCCGTGTGCTGACAATTCAACCATTTTGTTGTCTGTCTTTCGTTCAGTTTTCAATTCATCCAAAATATTCAGACATTTGTTGGCAAACAATAACTCTTTGACGAGTCGTTTGTTTTCAGTCATCAATTGATCCAAAATTTCATCAATTGTCACAACTATTGATGTCATCTTTAAATATCACATTAATTGTAATCACAATTCAATAAAATTATTATTTAATTCAATGAATGAAATGACAAATAACTTCAATAATAGTCAATACATTGCAACACATATTCGCCTTATTTTAAGATTTGTTTACAAACATTATTACATAATAAGGGATTGTCTCCAAAATATAATAACTAATAATATTAATTAAAATATTTAATTAAAACTGATTGCCGGTAATTAATATAATATATAGTATTGATATATATTGAATGAAATTAATTTGTTAAATTTATCCTATTATTTAATGATAATTTTATTAGTCTTTATTTATTTTGCTTTAAAACAATTGTTTTATCAAATATAGTTTATTAATATATCATATAATAATATTAATTCTTAATAAAAATGGATTCAATATATTTTTAAATATATTTTTCATATGGCAAAAGATAATCAAATTGTGTAACTAATTTTAAAATTTATTTCAAGAAAATTTGTCAAAATAATAAATAAATAAATAATTTATCAATTCTTTATTTCTATAAAACTTTTTAAATAATATACAATATAGTACTACTAATATACAGTAGAATATAATAATAATAAAATCATTATTTTTGGTGCACTTGTTTCATATGTTTGTTAATATTTGAATGAGAAGCGCATCGGTAGTCACATCCTGGCCAACGACAAGCATACGGTTTAACATTATTATGAATATTCATGTGATCCGTGAGTTTATGATTAGATGTAAACCGTTTGCTACATTGTGGCCAAAGACAGGCAAATTGTTTGACTCCCGTATGAACTAACTTATGGCTGGAAATTGATTTACCAAAATAGTCACATCCGGGCCAATCACATTGTTTATTAATTGCTGGCTTTTTTTTCTTTATCTTATTGTGAACCAACACTCCGTGTCTAACCATTTGATTGTCTGAAAAGAACATTTCCAGACATCCCTTAACTGAACATTTGAGTGTCGGTTCACTTTTATGTTGAGACATATGTCTCTTTAAATGGGATTCATTTCTGAACTGTCGCTGACATCCATCGAATTGACATTTAATTACAAAATTTTTATGAATTAGTGAATGCTTTTGAAACGATTCCTTAGATTTTAATGCTTTATTACATCCACTTATGGGACAAACAAATGGTTTGACAACAGAATGTTTTCTATTCAAATGTATTTTCATTTGGTTGTCGTGAATGCATTCAAACTGACAATCCTTTTGTTGACATTTCATTAATGTCTGTCTTTCGTGATAATACCTCTCATGCATTCGTCGACCACTTCTTGCAGCGTAACTCTTGAAACAATTGTCATAACGACACAAATATTTTCCATTTATGTCGTAATTTCTCTTATAAATCGATTTATTTGGTTTACATGTCTTCTTGTGTAACAAAAATTTCTTTAAATCTTTAATAGATTTGTGACAATCGTTTTGCGGACAAATATATGTATCAGTTCTCAAATCATAGTATTCCTCATTTGGAGATAAGTCTTGTTTTACACATTTATTAATACTTTTGTTGACATCTTTTAAGTATTCCTTCTTTGACAAGACTTCTTCATTTAAACCATCACTTTGTTTGTGTGAATCACATAATTTCTGTTCATTTATAATGTTATTATCATCAAAATCAGATGAAATCGATGTCTGGCAATCAGTTTCTTCTTTACATTTGATCCAATTATCACTTGTCTCTTGTGTTATACAAATGCTATTTTTTCCATTATTTGTGTAACAATTTAATGAATTATCGTTTTCATCGATTGCTTTATTTAGTTTTTGACTACATATGTAATTCAATTGATGTCTTAATTGGTTAAATTTATCTTCGGTTTTAAGTTTTATTTCAAACTTATTGTAAATCAAATTCAATTCAGTTTTCAATTCATCCAAAATATTCAGACATTTGTTGGCAAACAATAACTCTTTGACGAGTCGTTTGTTTTCAGTCATCAATTGATCCAAAATTTCATCAATTGTCACAACTATTGATGTCATCTTTAAATATCACATTAATTGTAATCACAATTCAATAAAATTATTATTTAATTCAATGAATGAAATGACAAATAACTTCAATAATAGTCAATACATTGCAACACATATTCGCCTTATTTTAAGATTTGTTTACAAACATTATTACATAATAAGGGATTGTCTCCAAAATATAATAACTAATAATATTAATTAAAATATTTAATTAAAACTGATTGCCGGTAATTAATATAATATATAGTATTGATATATATTGAATGAAATTAATTTGTTAAATTTATCCTATTATTTAATGATAATTTTATTAGTCTTTATTTATTTTGCTTTAAAACAATTGTTTTATCAAATATAGTTTATTAATATATCATATAATAATATTAATTCTTAATAAAAATGGATTCAATATATTTTTAAATATATTTTTCATATGGCAAAAGATAATCAAATTGTGTAACTAATTTTAAAATTTATTTCAAGAAAATTTGTCAAAATAATAAATAAATAAATAATTTATCAATTCTTTATTTCTATAAAACTTTTTAAATAATATACAATATAGTACTACTAATATACAGTAGAATATAATAATAATAAAATCATTATTTTTGGTGCACTTGTTTCATATGTTTGTTAATATTTGAATGAGAAGCGCATCGGTAGTCACATCCTGGCCAACGACAAGCATACGGTTTAACATTATTATGAATATTCATGTGATCCGTGAGTTTATGATTAGATGTAAACCGTTTGCTACATTGTGGCCAAAGACAGGCAAATTGTTTGACTCCCGTATGAACTAACTTATGGCTGGAAATTGATTTACCAAAATAGTCACATCCGGGCCAATCACATTGTTTATTAATTGCTGGCTTTTTTTTCTTTATCTTATTGTGAACCAACACTCCGTGTCTAACCATTTGATTGTCTGAAAAGAACATTTCCAGACATCCCTTAACTGAACATTTGAGTGTCGGTTCACTTTTATGTTGAGACATATGTCTCTTTAAATGGGATTCATTTCTGAACTGTCGCTGACATCCATCGAATTGACATTTAATTACAAAATTTTTATGAATTAGTGAATGCTTTTGAAACGATTCCTTAGATTTTAATGCTTTATTACATCCACTTATGGGACAAACAAATGGTTTGACAACAGAATGTTTTCTATTCAAATGTATTTTCATTTGGTTGTCGTGAATGCATTCAAACTGACAATCCTTTTGTTGACATTTCATTAATGTCTGTCTTTCGTGATAATACCTCTCATGCATTCGTCGACCACTTCTTGCAGCGTAAGTCTTGAAACAATTGTCGTAACGACACAAATATTTGCCATTTATATCGTAATAATTTCTCTTATAAATCGATTTATTTGGTTTACATGTCTTCTTGTGTAACAAAAATTTCTTTAAATCTTTGATACATTTGTGACAATCATTTTGCGGACAAATAAATGAATTGGTTATCGAGTCATAGTATTGTTGTTTTATATCACTTTCATCAATAACTTTACGTTTTACGGCTTTGTGTGCTTTCTTTTGATGAAAAGTTAAAGATTTTAAATATTTAAATGATTTTTGACAATCATTTTGCGGACAAATATATGTATCAGTTGTCGAATCGTAGTATTCATTCTTTGACAAGACTTCTTCATTTAAACCATCGCTTTGTTTGTGTGAATCACATAATTTCTGTTCATTTATTATGTTATTAACGACAAAATCAGATGAATTTATTGATTCATGATTTTGTGTATCAGTTTTAATGACATCGATGTCTTTACTTTCATTGTCATCAAAATGTGTGTCCTCTGAATACTTCTTATCTATGCATTTGATCCTATTATTAATGTCTTCCTGTCTGTCAATCAACTGATTGTAATGTTTTGCATAGTTTGTGTCATATCTTAATAATTGGTTATTATTTTCAACAAATGTCTTGTCGTGTCTTTGATTGAAAATATAATTTAATTGATGTCTTAATTGGTTAAACTTGTCTTCAGTGTTGAGTTGTGTCTCAAACTTCTTGTAAATCAAATTCAATTCTGTTTTCAATTCATCCAAAATATTCAGACATTTGTTGGCAAACAATAACTCTTTGAGAAGTCGTTTGTTTTCACTCCACAACTGATCAAAAATGTCATCAATTGTCACAACCATTGATGTCATCATTCATTCAATACATTCATTCAATAAATTGTTTTAATTTGTAATACAATTGACATTCAATTGACTAATAATTTGTTTGTTATTTAAATAACACTTCAATCATATGTTTTGTTTGTTTGAAAACATTGACAGTAAGGGACTGTCAATACATTGAAATCACAATCTTTTAAATTATTGTTTTCTATTTATTAATTAAAAATAACTAAAATATTATTTTTTAAAACTGTAAATTAATTACAATATAATCAAGATTTTCATATTTGAGTCAATTTTACCCTTTATATCCACATATTAATATATTTTTAAATATTATATTAACAAAACTATTGTAATAAAATACTATCTGTAAGTCAACTAACTTTAAAAGTTTATTGACAGACAATTCGGTTATTCACTATTAATAGCATATATTAAATAAAAATATACAAAAATAACCAAGATAATATAAATAGATATTATTTTTTATTATAACAAAAATCACAGTTTTTGGTGAATTTGTTTCATATGTTTAATAACATTTGAATTATTAGCGCACCGATACTCACATCCCGGCCAACGACATACATATGGTTTAAGATTATTGTGAACATTCATATGAAATCTAAGTCTTCCCGAATCCCTAAACCGTTTACCACAATGTGGCCAAAGACATGGATACCGTCTCTCTCCCGTATGAATTTCCATATGAGTGGACACATTTTGACCAAAATAGTCACATCCGGGCCAAACACACCGTTTCTTTGTATTAAACCTTTTTCGCTTAAAATTATGAATTATTCTTCGATGTCTTTGTCTCTCTGATTCTGTAAAAAACTTTTCCACACATCCTTTCGCTGAACAGGTAAGTGTCGGCACACTCTTGTGTTGAGCCTTGTGTTGATTCAATATTTTTTTACATCTAAACCGTCGCTGACAGCCATCAAAATCACAGCTAATTAAGGTATTTGTGTGGATAAGTGAATGTCTTTGTAACGAATCCTTTGATTTCAATGCTTTATTACATCCACTGATAGGACAAACAAATGTCTTGACATTCAAGTGTTTAACATTAATATGTGACAACATTTTGCTATCAGTGAAAGTCTCAAACTGACAGTCAATGTACTGACATTTCAACCATTTTGTTGATTCTCTCTCGTGATATGTCCTCTCATGATATCTGAGTCCAGCCATTGTACTAATCATTTTGTCGCAGCCATTATAACGACATTTATATTTTCGACTTTTCTTATCGTAAATCATTTTCATGAAAATTCTTTCCTTTGGTTTACATGTCTTGCGATGAATAAAAAATTTCTTCAAATTATCAAAAGATTTGTAACAATTAATTTGCGGACAATTATATAAATTGGTTGTCGAGTCATAGTATTCATCACTTGAATTCAATTTTTCAATTTTGATACAATTATCACCAATTAGTTGGTTATCTTCAACTGAGACTACTTTAGTGTTAATATTTGATCTAATCTTTGATATCCTATTCTGTCTGTTATTTTCATTAAATTTATTGATATTAATATCCACGATATGACTGTCCTCTTCAATCTCCTTATCCTTCAATTGAATCTCTTCTTCTAATTGCTTGAACTCATGTTTGTCTTCTCCATCAATATATTCTTCATATTTGATAAACAGTTTCATCAAAAATATCTTCAATTTGTTGGCAAACAATAACTCTTTAAGAAGTCGTTTGTTTTCACTCCACAATTGATCCAAAATGTCATCAATTGTCACAACCATTGATGTCATCATTCAATATATTCATACAATCACTCAATGAATGTAATGTAAATTATATAACTATATGTAGTGATGTACCGATTGGAAAATGCGCAATTGTTTTGCTCGGAAATTGCGTAAAATTGCAATTGTAACATAGATCAATTTATAATTTTTAAAAATTAACAAAATTTAAATGGTAAAACAATATGAATAAAAACATAAATTAATTATATAAAATTTAATTATTTTATCATAAAATGTTGCCATCTAAAAACCATATAAAAATAATAATTTTTGTATTTAAAATTTATTTAAACTAAACTTTATTATTATTATTATTATTAATTGTGATTTTATAAGAGCGTACTTTATATTGTGCTTTAAGACAACCGTAAATATGGGACTTTTATATATGAGTCTAAATGATTATAAGTGGTTTCTGCATATTAAGACTTAATGCGGTAATCAAAATTGAATTGCGAAAAATTACTAACACTGATGATCCATATTAACATATATGATGATCCATATTAACATATATGATGATCCATATTAACATATATGATGATCCATATTAACATATATGATGATCCATATTAACATATATGATGATCCATATTAACATATATGATGATCCATATTAACATATATGATGATCCATATTAAAAAATAAAACTAAATTAATTTTTTGTATTAAATTTTATTCTTTATTCATTCAAAATTATATATCATTTTATAACAATTTTTATAAAATTTTTATTTCAGTGTTTGCATCTCAAATGCTTTCTGACACCTGATGCATATTTGAATCTAAGAAAGCATGACGATCCATTATCATACATCGAAATGCACACGAACTCCCATTCAAACTTTTCAATGTGCTCTTTGAATGACTGTGCTTTAGGCCAAGAGAGAGTGCAGTCATTAAGATTATGACGATCCTTACACACATAAAAGCGTGTTCCCGGAGGCTTAGCGTTTTGTGCCTTAATACCAAGCAATTCCCGAAATCTCCTAAACTCGTACTGTATACCAGTAGGTATATGTATCTGTATTGTCATAAAAAATAAAAATAAAATAAGATCTTCACAAAAAATGGATCGTCACTTACAGCTACGACCAGATAATCCAATGCATCCGAATTGACTAAATTATCAAACTCTGGACTTCGTATATCAGTAGATATAACAAACTAAAAAAGGATTATTACATTAATTAATAAAGTTTTTGTTCGTCATTTACCTCATTTATTTCCGGCGTATTATTATCTTGAGGTCGACCACTGACTAACTCCTAAAAAACATATGATTATAACTAATGGATCTTTACATTGATATGTACTCAATGAAGATCCATAACTAAGTGAAGATCTATACTTATATTTTGATCATCACTTTGTTATGGATCTTCATTTTATCAGGTCTTACGTCTATATTATCTTCATTTCCTGAGACGAAACGCTTCATTTCAGACACATCTTCTCTAACGTCTTCTTCGTCTTCATTATCTTTAACTCTGGTCAGTAAAACACGCGGACAAGTGTCCAGTTGTTTCAGTTGTGCATCAGATATAACTTCGGTGTCGATATAGACGCAGCCGTCGGGAGTCATAATCTTTTTGAAAGTGTTTGGACATACATATGGTTTGCTATGATGTCTGACATTACGGTTAACACGTGACGAATGCATTACTACTCGTGTTTTTAATCAAAATTTGTTTAATAATTATATCAATTAATTGAAATACTGATTAAAATAGCGATTCAAACGGTTTGAGTTGAATGAGAGCTTTGATGTCATCAATAGTTTTTTGAAATAACATTCAACGCGTTTAATGTCACGTGATTTGTAAACATAATTCAATTCAACACTAAAAATCAATTCAAATATTTGTTTCAATATTCATAAATCTAATACTTAGGGGCGGAGTCTTTATACGGTATAGTTATTATACACACTTCAGTATATTTTATGTATATATTAAGTGTAAACTATGTATTTGTTATGCGTTTACTATTGTTTTGGTTTAGCATAAATTGAGACAATTTTTAAACAAACATTTCAATCATATTTTTAATTTGTTTATAAACATTGACTTTAAATGTGGGGAACTTTACTTCATTTAGAAATTAGAGTTATTAATAAATAAAAAAAAATATTATTAATAAATAAAAAAAAATATTATTAATAAAAATCATTTTAATATTAAATAAATTGGTAAAATACAAATAAAATTATTGTAATTATTATTTTAATGAAGGTATGAAAAAATCAATTCAAAACCTTTTGGTTAATTTGTTTTATATGTTTAACCAAATTATTAGTATATATATTATAACAACTTATAATTTATAAAAAAATATAATTAATAACTATTTGTTTGATACTTATAGAATGTAAACATTGAATTCAATTTGTATTTAACTATATCACTACTAAAATGTGCATGCTAAAAAAATATAATATTTATTATAGAAATGCCAAATTAAATTTACAGTAATTATATAAATTAAAACTATATTTTAAAATATTTTATAACCATTTCTATCAAAAATTATCTTTAAAACAAAGATAATAACAACTAATAAAATTGTCTTTTATTTTTATATTTATGATATCTTTAAGATAACTAATAAAAATTTTTATTAATAAAAACTTAAATAAATAAATTTATAATTTTTGGTGCACTTGTTTCATATGTTTGCTAATATTTGATTGATGAGCGCATCGGTATTCACATCCCGGCCAACGACAAGCAAATGGTTTAAAATTATTATGAATATTCATATGTAGATCGAGTTTATATTTAGTCCGAAACTGTTTACCACATTGTGGCCAAAGACATACATATTTTTTGACACCGGTATGTACTGTCTTATGATCAGTCAGTGCTTTACCAAAATAGTCACATCCGGGCCAATCGCACTTTCGCTTAACTGATTTATATTTTACTCGCTGTTTGTTATGAACTAATATCCGGTGTCTAAATATCTCGCTGTCGGTAAAGAACTTTTCATCGCATCCATCGACAGGACATTGAAGTGTCGGTTCATTCATATGTATAGCCAAATGTCGTTTTAACTTATGATGAGTTCTGAATTTTCGCTTACAATCGGGGAAATCACAACTGACAGCAATGTTGTTGTGAACCATTAGATGCAATTCCAATGAATTCTTGGATTTCAATGCTTTATTACATCCACTAATCGGACATTTAAATGATTTGATGTCTGAATGTTTATAATAGACGTGACTTTTCATTTGACATCTGGTAAGACAATCAAACTGGCAGTCAGTGTACTCGCATTTAAACCACTTTGTTCTGTCCGTCTCATGACTACTGATTTCATGACATCTCACACCACTCTTACTGTTAAACTTTTTGTCGCAGTCATTGTAACGACACATCAATAGTCCTGTTTGTCTATCATATACTTGTTTCTTATGCTTCAGATTTACTATCTTTTTTGTCACACACTTCTTCCGGTGCGTTAGAAATATTTTCAAAGATTTGTAAGATTTTTCACAATTAATTTGCGGACAATTATACAAATTGGTTGTCGAGTCATAGTATTCTTGTTTAGCATTAATTTCTTCATCAGTTTCATTGATATTTTCTTTGCGCTTAACTTCTTGTGATTTCTCAATGTTTTTAAGAATTTTTTTCTTTGATTTACAAGTCTTTCGGTGCAATGAAAATGTCTTCAATTTATCAAAAGATTTGTGACAATCATTTTGTGGACAAATGTATGAATTGATTGTCGAGTCATAGCATTCTTCACTTGTACTCAAAATCTCTTCATTTTTGAGACCTTTATCATCAATTGTGTGGTCATCTCGAGCTGATTCTACTTTACTGATACTATGACCCGATCTGGTCTTTGATTGATAACTTTGAGAATCATTTTCTCTGGATTTCTGATCGACGACATGACTGACATCTTTATACTCATTATCTTTCAAATGAATCCCATTTTTCATCAATTCTTGCAATAATTTAAACTCATGTTTGTCTTCTCCATCAATATATTCTTCATATTTAATAAACAGTTTCAACAAAAATATTTTCAATTTGTTGGCAAAAAATAACTCTTTGAGTAGTCGTTTGTTTTCATTTATTAATTGATCCAAAATGTCATCAATTGTCACAACCATTGATGTCATTATTCAATGTATTCATACAATCACTCAATGATTGTAAATATAATTCAAATTCAATTCAATACTAAAAATCAATTCAAATATTTATCTTAATATTCATAACAAACACTTCAATCATATGTTTTGTTTGTATGTAAACATAGACTGTAAGGGACTGTCTGTTACAGCTATAATAATCTCCAATCATTAAAAATTGGCTAAACTTTCATTAATTAACAGTAAATTCATAAAATACTTAATGTATGAATTAGTAAATTAAAACAATAATATTTTAATATATTTTTATTTATTTATTTTTAATAATCAATCTTAAAAACTACAATTTAATATGAAATTTTCTATAATACAATTACCGTAGATATTCATACAATACACTACAATAAAAATAATTTTTTTTTAATGTGTCCAAAATGTTTTGTCCGACACTTAAATGACTATTTTTGTTGTCCAACTAAACCATTCATTCATTATCTCTTGAAATCACTTTCTTTGATTTTCTTAGCCGTTCCTCATTCTGTCGGAACAACGACTGAACACTAGGCCTAAGCATCGGTGGTTTGTGTTCATCATCGAGTGTACAAACATAATCATCGGCCACTTTATTGGTCTTTTCGGTAAAATGTACTTTCATTATATCGGTGTCCATTCGTACCGATTTGTGAATCTCGTTGATGAGCAGCGGAGGTACGTCCAAGTGATACACAAAATAGCTGTCAAATACAAGACAATCAAAATCAACATCAGTTGACAGTTAATCGGTAATAACGACTTAATGGCCGTACTTTCCCGTAGTCTGTGCCTTCTGTCCGGGAATTTTTGAACTGATTTTATGCGGCAAACCTCTGGTCCCTAAGTTCTCAATCTTTCTTAAGATACCATTAGAGTTGAGTATGAGTTCGCCAGTCCTCTTAAGACATGATTTTAAATCAGTCTTTATTTTCATAAAAGAAAAAACAATTATTATTTATTAGACAATCATTATCATCAGCGGGTAGTAGTGATGGTCATCGAGAGTAAATATCCGACAAACAGAAAAATTGATCATTGATTTACTTACTCTATTGAGTCTTCTTGTAATGAATATCAGCTCAAATCCTGGCATATTGTTTGATCGTTTCAAATGTCTAATGTCTTATAGTAGTTGTTTCTGTGGGATCTTATTGTCAATCGATGTCCAAACTTATGGATAATTTAACTTAAAATTTAAATTTCAAACTACAGTACAGTGTGTTGTCAAACATTGAATCACATGTTAGTTATTATATCAATACTGTATTTACTATTTGTCACGTTATTTGTGAATGAATTCAATTCATTGTAATTTTAATTTATTAATATTTATTTTATTTTCAATATTTGACAAAAAAATATTTTATTTTATTTTAATAATATATTTTCATATTTGATAATAATTTTTTAGATACATTTATTCCCAGAGAAATTATAATTAAAAAAAAAATAATTCAAACAAATTTACATAAAAATAAGTAATAAAAATATATATAATTTAGTTTTAATGCAATATTAAACTTATATATATATATATAAAATTAGGGAAAATATTCAATCTCTTCTTCGAGTGTCTTATTGTCGACAAAGTTGGCAAAAGTGATGTCACCGGTGAATGCCTTATGGCTTCTCACGTGAACATACTGGCCATCACTTACCCGCACCTAAACAATTCAATTCAATTAATTTAATTTAAATATATAAAAATAATATAACAATTACTGTATTAATGACTAACTTTGATAAAATAATTGATACCATTGACCACTTGGGTCTTGAATGAGACGGGTGTGAATTCAGTGAATGACTTTCCAGATTTATCCTCCACTTGTTTGCGGATCTATTGATGAAAACAACAACAAAAATAATAATAAATTGATTGATATATCATTATTCATTAAATTTATTTTCTCTATAAAATGAATTTCTAAAATATTCCTATTATATACAGTATCCTATGCTAACAATAATTATGATAATAAATGTTTTTTTTTTTAAATCATTGATAATATACTGTAGTTGTGATCAGACCTGTTGGCAAATGTCGTGGACATTATCATCCGGAACTTTACTATCACCAACACCTCCAACTTTAGCCATCATTATTAGTAGTTATGATCTGAAACTTATTTATTAATTGTATTAATTAAATAAATTTTAATTTATAATGTCATATACACTGGTAATATAATATATGGCTAAATAATGTATGAGTAATACAGTAATAGTCTAGACTCTAGACTTTTTTTGAATCAATAGTTTACATATACACTATTAATCATCCAATCAGCCAATAGATGATTAAATTCAAGTTAAATGTCTGATTAATTATTTTTATAACTAATTTATTAGTTTATTACTATTAATTGATTAATAATTAAAATTAATAATTTACAGTACTGTACAATCACTATGCAGTACACAATATAGAGGTATTTTCAATTGAGAAAAAAGGGTACAAAAGTAATGTTTGGTATGTAGCATAATTTACTACATTTTCTCTTTCTATATATGTCCGTAATTTTGTGCCATTTTTATTTTATATGATATAAAAATATTTATGCTTTAGTTTTCACATAGTTTTATACAATAATTATTTGGTTTCACTCTATTTAATACAACTTAACAATTAATGTCATTGTTTTTCTGCATAAAACTAAAATACCAAATAAGTGTAAATGTTATATAAGTTATCATAAAAATTAATCTAATATAAATAATTTATGTTTATTTTAGTAGTACTACAGTACATATACTGTATTATATTTGTGTGTTATATTAATATAATTTATATTACACTTATCCGTCACACAATGGGTGTGTTAGCTAAATTTATAGTACTGTATGTAAGTGCGCACAGTTAGTTTATTTAGGCCCATTCATACACTAAACTATTAGGATAAACAAGTGACGAAACTACCGGTGACATAACTTTCCCTGATATACAGTATATCATACAATACTGTTGTTTATTAAATAACTTTTTTTAGTGTCGGTATTTTAAAACAGACATTTGCACTGAATATATGATTGATTAAAATACAGATATTTCAAAAATGATATTATCTTTTATATATAAATCCATTTATAGACATTTGATAACATATTTTGTTTTTGTCTTTTTTTTTTGTTGTCAAATAATTGTGTGTTATTTGATAGTATAGGAAAAATATTTATCATTTGATATTATTTGATATTGTTTTTGTTATTTGCCATTAAATACCATAATTAATATTAAATTATTGCAATATGATAGGGAGCGGCATATATATTTTTATTTATATACATAATATTTTTTAAAAAGCGTGTATCATATTTTTACCAAAAATTATTTACTACTAATGTTTGACATAAATTGTTTTTGTTTTTTGATAAAATATTTTGTTATATAACTTACATAATTACATAATATTTTCACATACCTGTACTATATAAATATTTTTACTATTTTATAATACTGTATTTAGTTACTATAGTTATTGAAAATTAATTATTTTTATAATCACAAATTGTTGAATAAAATTTTTATTATTTTTTAGATATCAATTATCTTAATGTTTACCTTTAAGTTATAAGACATTGAAATGATGTGATGTAAGCTTGAAATTTGATTTTACTTTTTTTGGATGATTTAATAGATAAACAATTTTATTTATAAAATATAATATCTGGTATTTATTAATATAATTATTAATAATGACTTTATATAAATATTTGAATAAATATTTAAAAACATTTACAATAACTTTATTACAGTATTATTAATAATATCAAACAATTCATAATCATGAAAAAAACAGATGACTAATAATTTATTACAAATACATGCGTTTGTAATCTAATAAAAAAACATTAATAAAAAAAAATAAAAAAACTTTTTATTAATATGAAAAATAATAACAAACAGTTGTATTGATTTCATAACATATTATTAGTTTTGACTTGAAATTATCAGAGGAAGTGATGGCACCCCTTAAACAAGATATCAATGAATATCGGATGTGTGGGTGTAATAACTTAATGCCGGTGTCACTGTCTTACACACACACACACAGTATGAGTCACTATGACTACTACTACTACCGGCGGTTCGTTGTCCGATCAGGTATTGGTATACTACCGCCCAAAACGGTCACATGTTTCGAGTTGAGTAGCATAACAGCTGAGTAGATATCAATAGGACCCGAAAGTAACAGTTTTGAGCCGACGGGCGTCGCAATGGACAGACTGTCGATCGGCTTGTATTCAATGGCTTTACACTGAGTGATGCCGTCGCTCAGTATCATTGACAAAACTCGGGCACCTTTTTTGGTCATCACTTTCTTTGGTTTAGCTTTTTGACGCTTAAACATAGTCGACGACCGATTTTCCGAGTCTTCATCAGAGTTTTCCGAACTCAGATCGTCATCCAAAGCGTCTGTTTCTGATAAAATTTTCGGTCGACTAATGTCTTCAATCGAGTTGATCTAAATTGTCGTATACTTTAATAAATATCATATCAATTGGTTGGCGCGATTGCCGGTAAGTTATCGGTGGACACTCACTTGGACAGCATATTTGTTATTGATTGTCATCTTAACTGGTTTTCGGTTTGAATTATCCAGTTTTATTTGACTACAATCGGTGGGTAACTGTGACACGGGACTGGTTTGGCCAATATCGGTGTTCAGCCACTGTTGATATACCATTTCGTTGGTCACATCCGTGTTTGCGGTCAACACAGTGGTCAACCATTGGTCAGATACGGCTATAAATCGTTTCTTGAGATACTCTTTAAGTGGTTGTAGTCTTATGGTATTGACAACGGCTGACATGATTTTGCCGGTCAATTGTCATTCAATGGTTAGGGAATTATCATTGAAATACCATTGTGTTTGTGGTGTATATGCTGTGCGTATTTGCTAACAGATGGACAGCCTATCGGATGGGTGAGTGCCTCACTGTGTGTGTGTATGTGTCATGTATTGGGGCACAAGTATGTGGAAAACAGGTTCTCCTCAAAGCGCTTATCATATCATGAGAAAGCACTGGTAGGATAAATGTTTGCCACAACTATTGGCAATAGTTATGGAGTGTTGTGTTTCAAGTGTATGACTGACTGGTGTAATAAGCACTGGTATATACAGTGAGAGAGCCATTGCCAGCACTTGTCATAAGCATTGGCTGCCAATAGACTTAATATACACACAAAGTAAGAGACAATACAGTGAACACTGTTTGCAGAAATCAATGCATTTGTCGGACACAACAATCCTATAGTGTGTGTACTACTAAACAGTACCTAAAAAATAATAATATAAACCAATAGTGCCTTCAAATGTTACAATTAAATGACAACAAGTGATGACCACAACAAGTGTGTGCTAACAGTGCTTTTAATAGTAATCAGTGGCCTTACATATGTGTGATAGACATCATCGACAATAGGAGTGACACAACAGCATCAACAACAACAACACATACTTGTGCGCCATGGATGACATGGATAAGCGTGTTGTGCAGGAAAGGGATCACACGGAGCACAGGCAACACTTGGTTCGGCTAATTAATGAGTGGAACGCCAACCGAGTCGACCTGTTTTCCATATCGGAGCCCAACGATGCTCTTGAATTTCACGGTGTGATGCGCTACTACTTCCAGGACGCGGGCGCCAAAGTGGCCACCAAATGTATACGCGTAGCGTCCACTGCCACCTCCCGTGATGTGATCAACATACTTATAGAAAAATTTCGGCCCGACATCCGAATGTTGTCGGTTCCCGAATACGGTCTCTACGAAGTGCACGAAAACGGCGACGAACGCAAACTAGCCGAAGAAGAGCTGCCACTACTCGTGCAACTCAATTGGCATCGCGATGACCGCGAAGGCCGCTTTCTGTTGCGCCGTATGAACGACCGAACCTGTTTGCCCGGCATCGGCAGTGCCGGCGACGAGAATAAGTTTAAACGAAAACTATCGAAACGCGAGAAAAAGGAGCAAAAGAAACGCGAGAAACAGCTTAAGGCCAAAGGCGGGGATAATAAAGACGGCGATAATAAGGACTCATTAGCCGAAAAACTTTACACCGAAATGCCTGAGACGAGCTTTACCCGCAGTATTAGTAATCCCGAAGCCGTTATGAGACGACGCAGACAACAAAAACTCGAGAAGAAGTTACAACAATACAGTCAAGAAGGAGGTGTCGAAGCAGGTCAGTACCTATCAGTCATGTCCAGTAGTGATGGTTGTGGTAGTAATGGTGACGTAGTGTCACACATACACCACAACCCATATCTTCTTGACATTATTTGTGACATTTATTTCTGTCAATTGTTTGCCAACCGATTTGGGTTGTCATCCAAATGTTGTTTCTTGAGATTTATATAGTAATGTTATATTGAAATATATTGTGTTTTCTTCGTTTAGGCGGCACTTTAAGGATATTCGGTGAGTCCATAAACCCGGACGTGCCATACAAAACAATATTGTTGTCCGATCGCGACACCGCTTCACACGCCGTCAAAGAGATATTGGAAAAGTACGGCAAAGAAAAAGAAGATCCAAACGTTTACTGTTTGGTTCAGCTAATTGTTCCCGTATCTAACGGTGACGTTAACTCGATTGCCGATTTGCACAATTCGGCCGGTATTCGGGAGTATATATTGGATGACGACGACTGTCCACTATCTATTGAAAAGGCGCACAACAAGGCCAGAGGTGTCCTAACGTTTCACATACGCCGGCGACCAGCCGACTATCAGCCGCGTAAGAAAAAGAAGAAACCAAAACAAATCAAAGGCGAAATGGAGGCCGGATTTACCAAATATGATGAGTCGCTCGAAAAGCTACCCTATCTGGTAGAGACCAATCCCGATGGCAGTGAAATTACCAAAGGAATGCCTAAAAAACACTACTTATACGTCAATATGACTGAAGTGGGCAGCGAAAGGTCCAGTTCGACAAACCACGTTCCGTCACAGTGTCTACAACTGTATGGACCCAATGTCCAGGCAAGACATTGTGTTATTGCTCACACCGAAGGCATTGTTACCGTTACGCCCAGCAGTAGAGATGCCGAGACTTATGTAAACGGCATCAGAATTTACGAGACAACTATCTTAAGACACGGTATGCTCGTCAGATTTGGAAAAATACATACATTTAAGTTTATTGATCCGCTTGAGGATCAATCTAGACAATTGTCACCATCTCTCATGAGAGGTACCGTTCATGGAAGTCTTAGAAAGATGCCCGAAGACATTAGATTAGCGGCACCGCATTCGCGCGGCAGCTATGAAACCACTTTTGACGCCGACGGTAACGTCGAGACCACTTCGTTGACATCGAGAGACGAAAGACTATCGAAAAAATCTGATGAACCGATTGGCGCTATGAATGGACGACCAATGATGGGAAACGGGGTCGTCATCGGTGGAGATAGTAGTCAACAATCATTGACCAACAGTGTTAGTACTATGCGAAAAGGTACTGATCCTATATTGCCAGCCATACTGGAGCTCTGGCAGGAACGTGAGGACGCATTCCTTAATCAAATTATAAATCTTATTGATCCCAATGGAGTGCAATTCAAACTGTCCGTCACCTATACAAGTGAGTACTTAATACATAACATATATACTGTATATACACATAGAAACTAATATATAACATATACTCTTCCCCTAAAATTATTGCTATCTCTTAACACATCATTTACATTGCGTTCAAGCATTTCATTTGAAATCTAATTTTATCACTCAATTTACTCTTTGAATTGCTTGTTGTAATTTGATTACCAGTTTGTTGTTGTGGTATAGGTTTTTGGCCATAAATTGAGATAATTACTCATTTGTTTGTCTTTTATATTATATATACATATCATTTATATATACCAGATATGCACAGTGTATTCATTATAATTTTTAATACAAATATACAATATTTTTGTTTTAATTAGATTATATCCAAAAAATTTTAGTTAAAATATTTATCGCTTTTAACTTTATTTTTATAGCAATTTAGGCAAAGTTGATATAAATACGTGAAAATGTCTAAAGTGTTGTTTAAATCAAATTGACTGTTTATTCAGTGATATGTATAGTAATAAAGTGACAGTAGATTTTCATATGAGAGGGAGGTTAACATTTTTCACATAAAATTGTGTTTATATAAACACCAGTTTTCAAAAGGAATTTAATTTTCATTTCAATGAAAATGAAAACTATTTTAAAATTTATATACATATATATCATGTGTAATATATATATATATTTATTTATATACAGTTATATTATACGTATATATATTGGTGTTTGTTTACAGTTATATGTGAAACGTGTTATTGTTATTATTCAAAGTGGTTTCAAAGTTTAGTTTTTTCTAGAGTTTCAATTTGGACTCTTTGAGAGCTGTATTTATATATATATTTGAAAAATACCAGTATTTTCAATGCTATGTATATAATAAATAAAATTACTGTAAATGTTGTGCTCGGCTTTAATCGATAAGACTATAAATTTACTTTTTATATATGTATATACAGTATATATTTTAACTATAAGTCTATCGTATTACTATTTTTTTATTATTAAATATATAAAACGTGAACTTTTTATTTTGATTAAATCAAAATGCATGCACTTACTGATGCTGATCCCACAGATTTATTCATGTATTAAATAGTATTACTCTAGTATTATGTCACCCATAGAGAGAGACTTGGCTTTGGCTACCTGAGCTATATCTAACTCCTCTCTCTCTCACACACAGACAAACAAAATTGTTGACTACTAATGCTTTTAGATTAAGTATCCCATAACTAGTGTGCCGTATCGCCTAAATGAATGCATATTCATGTATAATAAAAGTTTTATGTAGTTTTTTAGTAGTGATTTTAGACTTATAGTAAATTTATATTGATTAGCAATTAAATCTATAATATCTATCCTTTTTTTAATAGTTTACATGGCTTTCCGGTTCAGAGCGTCGACACATTTTAAGCCCGAAATAACACCAGAAGAAAGAGCTCATCGGTTGACATCATTTGCTAATAAAGTGGCGAATCTTATTCATCGCGTGATTGAAGATCGTTATCACGAGCCATCACACCTGGCCTTTTGGTTGGCCAACTCATCCGAGTTGTTGCACTTTCTCAAACAGGACAAACACTTGAGTGCTTTTACTTTTGATGCACAGGACATACTGGCCGAAGCTGTTCAGTTTGCTTTCCGGAGTCTAGTTATATGCGAACACTCGGAACTGCAGACAGCACTTCCAGCCATACTCGAAGATTGTGATGACAGTGTCGACGACAATGTAACAGTAACCACATCTAAGCTACTTATCATACTGTCCAATGCCATGGGTTTACTTCGCCGGTGTCGAGTGAATGCCGCTCTAACTATACAACTATTTTCGCAACTTTTTCATTACATCAATATGTGGTTGTTTAACAAAGTTATCGGTTGTACCGACTCTACTGTCAACTACTGTACCCGTGTTTGGGCGCAACGAATTCGCAAACGACTTATTCAAATGCGTGTATGGGCTGAAAAACAGGGCCTCGAATTGGCCGCCGATTGTCATCTTAACTGTATTGTCCAAACGGCACATTTACTTCAATCACCCAAAAGTAATCCCGAAGATATCACTGCGATATCTGAGAAGTGCTCTAAATTGAATTCATTACAAATGCGGCAAATTCTTGAACGCTATGAACCATCTGCTAATGAACCCCCAATTCCTCGGGAAATGATTGAGGCATTGGTTAAAGTGGCTGAAGTGGCCGATGAGATGGCCAGACAAGAAGGCAGAGATGTTCAACTCGAAGAGGAGCCTGATCTTCAATTACCGTTTTTATTGCCCGAAGATGGATACTCGTGTGAAATTGTTTCGGGCATTCCGTCGGGTCTAATAGAATTTGTCCAACCAATGGTTCAGATGGGACTCTGTCAGGTGACAGTTCAGCCGACATCATGCGGTGATTGGACGATATATATGATGTCTATACAAAGTAGTCCTAAAATTAGAGAACTACATCCACCCAATGTTGGACCCGAAACTCAAACTGATAGTGGGCCTGGACCTACACAACCGCCATCAATGTCAACGGCACCCATGTCTATGACATCATCTTTACTTATGACACAACCAACACTTGCTTCTTCTCAAGGACCACCGCCGCCACACTTACAAATGCAAATGGGTCCGCCATCAACCCGTGGATCCACTGCATCAGCTTTTAGTGAGCCTGAAGTCCAACTGTTAAAACTACAGAAAAGCAATAACGGTATGGGATTAAGCATAGTTGCGGCCAGAGGTGTGACCCAATCACAGGACCGGCTGGGCATCTATATTAAATCAGTGGTTAAGGGCGGTGCAGCTGATTTGGTAAGTATTGAGAGATCAATATTTTATTACTTTTTAAATCCTCAACAATAAAAATAGTTTTATATTGAATTTTAATGCTATCTTATTATTTAGTGATTTGAATTGATTTTAAGCTATTAAAAGCATTTTAATATCATAGCTAACACTAAGTTATTGGTTTACTAATTGATAGGACGGACGCTTGAAAGCGGGCGACCAATTGCTAAAAGTGGACGGCAATTCACTGATAGGCATAACCCAAGAACGTGCCGCTGAATTAATGACCCAAACCGGGCCAATCGTAACACTGGAGGTCGCAAAACAGGGAGCAATATATCACGGACTGGCAGGCATTCTGGCACAACCCTCGCCATCCATAGCAAGAGGTACTGTAGTCTTAAAATAATTTATAAATATTTTTGGGTATATAAAGGGAATGCCATTCATTTTGATCAATTGGTTTACGAAAGATTTTTGTTATATTTTTTTGAATTGTTTATTTGTTTGTCGATGTGATTATCTATGCACTAGAAAATCACGATATATCGATAATAATTTCACTAATTTTGTTTTAATGGACACAACAATTTGTTTTTGTTAATTTAAAGATAATTTGATTAATTTTTGTTGTTGTTTRGATTGCTTTTGGTTTAACAAAACTATTTTGATTATACTTTAATTGTGTTTATTTAAAGTTACAATCATTAAGAAGTTTTTTGCTGTTTTAGTGTATTAGCAAAAAAAATTGTTTTGTTTGTTTTCTGATGCAATGAATAAGTATAGTAATTGAATAATTTATCTCAAATTGTTATCTATTGTTATATAACTAGTTGTGTACTGTTTTTCTACTCCCTGTGCTCTCCCTATCTCTCTTTCTTTCCTAACTTTCCATTTGTCCACTCTATCTCTGTCTATATCTTTTTTGGGTAATGGATTAGCCTCTTCAACACCATTATCGCCAGCACATACTAAATACCAATTGATTAATAATAATGATTGCAATGATGTCGAGTGTAAGCATTTGCTGAAGAATTACTCAAGTCTTGAATCATTGGTTAACATTGCGTATAATTATTGCAACCAAATTGAACTAAACTCTGATCAAACTCTGTGTGTGTCCAATATATTTGATGATCAACTAAATGATGATCTATTGTTGTCTAATGAGAATCAAATGGATACAAATAATTGGGAGAATATTCAGACATTAGATCGACAGTCTTCCAGAGCTAAGAAACAGATGTCTACCGATGAATGCGCGACACCAAAGAAGATGGGATCGACATCTCATGCCTTAACGTACATTAAAAGTGCACTATTTATGCAATTGCGACAAAAATTGTCAAATTATAAGAAGCCGTGCCATAATAAGCGACCGGTGCCACAGTCCAAGTCAATGATACTGACAAATACTGCTAACTATAGCAATAAAAACAAATGTGATTATAAATGTTTTTGTGATAATCAAACTAATCGATTGACAGTTCCAATAGGGAAGGGTATGTCAAACATGCTATTGTTTAAATGCCTGAGTGATGAGTCGCTAAATTCCAACCCCAATAGCATCTGTTCCTGTATTAGCAACTGTTCCCTATGTAATGAAATATTCAATAACTGTCGCATATGTCAACAAATAAGCAAATATTATGCCAATTCATTAAAAGTGAAATCCAATGAACTGTTCAATAATCGGAAGTCATATCTCATTGATGTGTCGCTCAATCAAATATCTTTGGCAAAGTGTGACTGTGTCTCATGTATGCCCTCCTCGTCATCGACTAACAGTTCCTCTGTATGCACACAAAACACTAACCGATCGGATGAAGCGCTTAATTGTTATAGTAATTATAATCACAATAATGATAATAATAATGCAAACAACAAAAACAACACTAATGTCATGATTTCTGGTATTTCTTTCTTTTCTTTGATTAATATCTTTTTGTAACTTTTCTTAACTTTAAAAACCTGTTATCTATTGTTTTGATGATTTTGATTGTCGTTTTTTATTCATTAATTATTTTTTGCGGTTTGTATAATAGTAGTAGTAATAGTCATAACATTAGCTATTTTGTATGTTTTTGTTGTTTTTGATTATTTTTATAATACCTAATCATTTAATTTGTTTCTTTTTTTGTTTCAAAATAATATTGTGATTGCAATCTCATTGAGAAAGAGAGATAGATATATTTAATACAAATGGTTTTTACAATTAAATACAAAACTAATTTATAAAATATAATTTAAGACTTGAAAAAAAATTTGTTTTGCGCTAAAAATCTTGTTTTTCATGATTTTTGATTCGTTTCGTTTGCCTAACTGTTTTTGGTCTTTAATTTTTTTTGATTGCATTTTTTAAATAATTCAATTATTTTATCATTTATTATGAGATTATAAAATCTTTTTTCTCTTTTATATGAATGCATTAAATATTTTTTGTTTTTGTTTTTTTCTGCTGTTATGCACTCATAACTGCCACTTATATATCGTGAATATTACAAGTATTAAAGTATTAAGCAAACAAATTGTTTTACATCCCATTCCTCATTTTTTTAATACTATTACCCCCTCCAGGCTATGGAAATCCGCGTCGAATGAGTGAACGCGATATACCGAGTCGAGTAAATCACGAACAGGAGCTCCAGATGCGGGCCCACAGAAACAATATGAATGCCAGTGCACAACACCTACAGCACCAACAACAACAGTCCCGCATACAGGCGTCCAAAAGTGTGCCAACACTTGTCGATGGTGGCCCAATGACCCAATCTAACGGTGGTGTACCGCCTCCACCGTCTGTACTTCAACAGCACCGTCGCATAGCCAATGAAATTCCGCCGCCCTATTCAGGACCGCCAACGCACCCACAATTCAATTCAATGCCAAAGTCTATGTCCGAGTTTAACTCGGGGCGAACTAATGAAATGCGAAACTATGGCACACATCACCCGATCGGCAACTATAACACTATCGGTGCTAACTATAGTCCATCCCGTCCCGACTCTCAACTTAGTATTCATTCACAACAGCGAATGTCTCAATCGCAACAACTGTATCCCGAGGAACGACACTACCAGAACATACAGTTATACCAAATAAATCCCAAACCATCTCCTAATTCAGCCCCACAACGCATACCGATGCATAGCTCTCATCAATCACTTCAAGCCGATGGCCAACAGTATGCTACGCAAAATGCGAGACCAATCTCTGCACACGTAGCTATTCGTGATAGCGATCAATATATCGGTCAAATGCCAAACAGTCCGACTACGCCTACTTCTCCGCGACCGCCGTTAGGAATGAATCCCAATATGATGACCACTGGCGATCATTTTCAATACTCACAGCAACAATACCCCAACCAAGGAATGGGAGGCCGAGTGGACTATAATGAAACCCAGCCAATTATTGAGTACCCGTCACGAAACTATCCGCCACCACATCCACCGTATGGCGACTCACGACAACGGGATTTGATGAGACAAGAGGCCAAAATGGATGAAATTAGAGAGGAAGTTAAGCGACGGGAGGATAGAACATTACCGGGTGGTCCGTATATGAACTCGCAATTGCGTGTTCCAGGAGGTCAGCCCAATGGACAATGGGCTCCTCCACCGCGCCAACAGCCATATTATCCTTCACAGCAAATGCCAATGAATGGAGGCTCACACATGCGAATGATGCCTCCGCCACCACAACCCGCGCCCAAACCAAAATCATCGGCCGCACAATTACTTCAAAATTATGGCCAAAATAATTCTTATAATCGTAACTCCTACCAACAGGATGCCATACCTCAACAACAACCCCCGCCTCCGCCGCCAAATGTTAGCTATCGATACGGGCCATCTGGTTATCCACCTTCCCGTCAATCGGAACCGTTGCGGTCACCAAACACTGGCTCTCAAAAGACGCCCTTTACTGACGCTCTGAATAATAGTCGAGTCATAAATAATAATAATAATAACGATTTACGCAAAACTCAATCGGGTGTTGTCAGTCCCTCTCCCTGGGAAAGGGAGGAAAAAGAACGGGTAATTAATTTTTATGTCACACCATTACTTTGAATTTTTATATTAATAGTTTGTTATAATATATTATACTTGAAAACTACTCTTAACAATAAGGTTTGATATATTGATGTAAATTTTAAACACTTAAAAAACTAATGTCTCATTTCATTCATCTCTTTTATAACTTTATTTATTTTTCTCTGTAATCTACTAATGCAAACACAACAACAACAACCACTGCTCTCTTTATTCAAGGATTTCCATCAAAACTAATAAATAACTCAATACTTCTCTCATTTATTCACTACTTGTGCTAACATAACATAAAAAGTAAAATAAATAAAAAATTATTTAAAATACTTTTATTATTTGAATTCTTTTAAATGAATTTTTATTTTATTTTAATATTACCACTATTTTCTTGTTTGCATTGAAAACAAATTTTAAAAAATCATTTTTGCATTTATATTATTGAAAGTTTGCCCAATAAATAACAATTTGATTAATTGATTTATTTTGGAAAAAAATTAGGCGATTCAACAGCGACTCGAAGAGTCAAAACGAAATAGAGATGAAGAGATCAAATACTTGGAGGCGCTTCCGTATCGGACGCCACAACACGAGGAAAGACTTAGAAAATTGCTAATTGAAAAAGAATTTCAACGAAGAGCTGATGAAATGGGTGGCGATGAAGAAGAAGAAGAAGATGACGAAGTGTTGGACAGAGCGGATAACAGAGAAAGAATGTTATCTATGAAACAGGACATCGAAAGGACACGACAGCGACGAGTTGAACGCGAACAGCAGCTTAAACAACAGCAGCAAAATTTTAGACCTAATCTTGAGGAATGGGCTAAACGAACACAACTAAACAATCATAACAATCAATTGGAAGCACAAGAAGAAAGATTGAGACAATTAAGGTTAGAAGAGAACAGACGACATCAGGAACTGGAAGCGGCACAGATGGAGGAGGAAAAACTTATACGAGAAGCTAAACGAAGACAGGTATGATATTTGTAATTTAATGATAATTAAAATACAAAGAGTTTCTAATTATTTTATTTTTTAAAAAAGGATGAAGAACTTCGTTATAGAGGTTTTATTCCGTCGTCAAAGACTCAGTCATTTGCATCACAAGTGGTCGACAAATATAGCAACGAAATCCCGCCGCCATTACCCAACTCTCCGCCACCACTTGAAGCGCCGCAACGACTCGACCGCTTACTGATGACAACTTCGTCGGCCTACCAGTCAGTTCCGCCACCAAAGAGTGAATATAATTCAACACTCGATAATTCGTCAAAATATCCGTCGGCACTACGCAATGGCGATCTTTCCGACAATGCCAACCATATCCCCAAAAAGGTCTCGTGGAATGACACGCCGGCCGAAGCCATAGAAGACGAAGACACTGAGCGACTTGACACTGACGTAACAAACCATCAAAATAGCAGTTTTACATTACAAGACATTGACGAAGCATTGGGCAACCATTCCGATGTTGCCGGAAACACACCCGGTGTGATCGGTGCTCAAGAGGTCTACAATGACCCCCGCCAGCGGATAGAGGCCAGACGTTCCGCACAAATTCAGAGGCCGGCTATCAAACCGGAAAAACTGAGTTTTCAAGAGAAGATGAAAATGTTTGGAGAGGTCTCACAACAGGAGTCACTCAAGTCTAAGGTGAACATCTCGAAAGCTCAGCGAGAGATCGAAAATGATGGACAGCCTAGTGATAGCAATGGAACGACAGGAGGAACGGTAGAAGCGGTCTCTATGATCACCACTTCATCGTAAAAAACTGCAAATAAGAGATTTTTTTGTTAGACAAATATTTTTATTTTTTTATATTTAATAGTTTTGTGTGTCGACTGTTGATGTGTGTGTTATATTGTTAATGAAAGATGCAATCAATCGTATCTATTAATTGCAATGAAATCAAAAAAATTATTGATTATTTTTATGGACAATGTTTATGTATAAAAACGTTATTTTATATATAATTATAATAATTATAATTATTATTTTATCATATACAATTATATAATATAGTTTTTTATTGGATTTTTTAAAGAGTTGTCATTTCATAAATGTATAAAAAATATTTCATAAAACCAATTCAGGATTTTAATAATAACTATAATAATAGCTATATATTTGTTTTTTATGGCATAAATGTTTTTCCCAAACAATATTTAAGTAATGTTATAAATTGATTATTATTTTTATTATTATACAGTATATTTGGTATATTTTTAGTAAATTATATATAAACCACAAGTCATTTCCTATTTTTATTAATGTTTTATCTTAAATAGTGCTTATTATTGCTGCTATTAATTTACATTATATATTATTTACATAATATATACAAAGATAACGAACAAATATTAATTAATTATTATTTTGAAAAAATCTAATTGTATTAAATAATGATATTATTATTATTATTAATTAGTATATATTTATGGCAACATTTTTATGTTTGTTTTAAATATGTGTTTTTGCGCAAAATGATTATATATATATATAAAGTTTATATATTTTATAATAATGCAAAGTTATTAATATTGATTATTTTTATGGACAAACATTTTATTATGTATTATAAAAAAATAAAAAAAGGTTTTGACATTTTTTATAACGGATTTTATTAATGTGTTTGTTTTGATGGATAAAAATTATTTTTATTACTGAAAAATCTATTTAAAATATATATTTATTTAAAAAAATATTTGTTTTAACTGTGATGTAAATCAAGTTATTGAAGAGATTTTGATGTGAAAATAATAATTATTTGAATAATAATAATATTTTATTTGTATTTTACATGTCATATGAACAACAAAAAAATTAGAAATTGAATGGCAACACACATACATATACGTAATGTTAAAAATGTTAGTTTTACTTAAATTTATATAATTTTTATTCATAAATAAGCATTTTTTATTACTATTAATTGTGCCTTATTTTTGTAATGCATTTTATATATTGTAAATAAAAATAAATTTTAATATATATGTATATATATATGATTTATTTATATTTTAATAGTTTTAGATGAATAACTAATTATTTCAAGGTAGGTTATATTTTTTTACAAGCATAATAATTAGTAGTTTTTAAATAATGATTTATTATAACTACTATAAGTATAATAATAAGTAATCATTTACTTATTAATTATGTTTAATATAAAATAATGGTATTTCTAAATTACTTTAATAATGTTTATTACTGTCAGTGAATAAAAACAATATATTAATTATGTTAAATGATAGATAAAATATTAAATAAATTAAAATCATATAGATTTATTAAGCAACATTAACAACATGTTAAAACTATAATTTATATTAATTATTTAAATAAATTAACTTGTTTAATTGTAAAATATTTAAAAAACGCAACAATACATAAATATATTTATTTAATACAAAATTATGTCATAAAAATATTATAAAATTAGTTTATAATAAGCATAAAAATTTATAATAATTCAATATTGATAATTAAATATTTTTATATTGTAAATAATTAAATAAAACTGTTATAAAATAATATAACACTTACAGTAATTATCAGATAAGTTATAGAAAAATATATTACAATAACTTTTTATATAAAAAGTTGTATTATATAAGATGTATTGATAAAAAAGGCATTAATTGTCGACTAATTTTTATCATTTTTTTTGCTGTTAACAATTGCCGGCAAAAGTGATGTCAAATATTTTGAGAAAAGGATTGAACTGCGAATTAAAGGGTTTGGGGCAGAAATGTATGACAAATACGTAACGTGAGGTCTTGAGCTCAAAAATGGACAATTTGTGATCCGATTGGATCTGTTTGTAACAACAAAGCAACTCTTGTATTCATATGAAGATTTGATCTCTAATTTGTTAATTCATACGACCAAACAAATTGAAAAATCTGAAGATTTAGCGATTAATATGTTTTATCGATTTGTTTTAAAGGCTAATAAATATTCGGGTTTCAAATGGTTTGAAATGAGTCTGATTTACGCCAATGAGTGCTATCATCACGCGTTCATCATATCGTCGGTCGTGGAGGACATCCACAAAATCAGAGCAGCGAAGACGGCATTCATTGATAAGTACGGTGAATGGTTGGTGCCATTCGCCCGGTTGGCTAATCTACCCGAAGCCGAATCAGCGCCATTATTCTGATCTGGCTGTATGTGCCCATCAATACTTTAAGTCATGTCATAGTCTCTACAGACAAATCAAATTTCAACCGTTGAAAACAAAAACACCGATTGAAGTATTGAGAAGATATGCCGGTCTTAAAATCAATTGTAAAAATAGTCGCCAAGAGTTAGACAATAGTAGGAAACAACTTGAAATGTTGGACATTGATTGTGATTATAGTTTAGTCTATGAAATTGATTGTTCAGAATTTAGACTTTGTTTTCATGATATTAAACTATCTGTATATCAAAATCTAATAATTAATAAAAAATTAATACAATTCCATTAATGCATTATTATGACTGACTGATTGTTAAACAAATTGATTATCTGATATAGTGACTAATTGAACTAGATAATTTATTTTATTTTTAATTTTATGATTTATATTTTGTTTCAAAATATTAAATTTATTATTTAGTATATTATATTATTTATATTTATCTATAATTATTAGAGACGTCAAACTATATTAATCAAGAAAATAGATATTATATAATACGGATCATTTTTTGATAAAATTTCACTACACATACACATATTTTATTAAAAATTTCAACATTTATACAGAAATAAATGATTAAAAAGTTTATAGAAAAGCATTGATTTTTAACAAAATTATTTGAATTTAATTTATTAATGTATAAAAATTAATGACTTTATATGAATTAAAAAAAAATTGTGTCATTAAATATGTATTAATAATGAATTTAAATATAACAATTTAGAGATATTAATATATATACATGCATTTTCTCATTTATTTTGTTATAATTTTAAAACTATTTAACATAAATTTTATGCTATATTTTTGAGGATATAACCTTTTTTACCAAAAGTTGGTATAATTTTATCAATCAATTATTGAGATATTAAGCTTCAAAGAGTCGGACATCAATTTGTCAATATCTATATATGAATTTTTGAGTTTTATTTTATATATTATTGTTAAGACAAGCAATTAATGACTCATTTAATATCAATATAGTATTAAATATTTTAGGAATTATTTATTTTGTTATTTTTATCACTTAAATACTGTATTGTAGTATGAAATCAAACTGAAAATTACTAATTATTAATTTTTTTAAATAAAAATAATTAAATAAAGTTTTAAATAAAAATAATTAAATAAAGTTTTAAATAAAAATAATTAAATAAAGTTTTAAATAAAAATAATTAAATAAAGTTTTAAATAAAAATAATTAAATAAAGTTTTAAATAAAAATAATTAAATAAAGTTTTAAATAAAAATAATTAAATAAAGTTTTAAATAAAAATAATTAAATAAAGTTTTAAATAAAAATAATTAAATAAAGTTTTAAATAAAAATAATTAAATAAAGTTTTAAATAAAAATAATTAAATAAAGTTTTAAATAAAAATAATTACATAATATTTCCATTGATTACAAGTCACAGAAGTTGTGGATAAATATTATTATAGAAAATAAATTAAATACAAAAAAAATTGCGAAAAGTTATGAAAACAACATTTGTTTTGCAAAAAATAGTTGTAATTTGATATTAAATGATAACAATAACAGATGTTTGATATAAAAACAATTAACAAATTAATTGTCGACTAATTTTTTAATACCAATATTATGGCATCAGTTGATGAATCAACAGTTGTGTATCAATCAACTGATGGATCAGTTGGCGACACCAAATCAGACCTACAAAAGCCGATGACATCTAATGGACAACAGTTGCCGCCACCACTCGTATTGCCCGACAGTCCGGGTGATGACCCGTTGTTTATCTCGCGATTAAAGTATTTCACGGCCACATCACACTGTCATCGGTGGACAAAGAATATGAAGAATGTGTCGCAAAATGGTTTTCATCAGCTCTGGTGGTCAGCGATATTGTCTGAGCCGTCGATTATGACATTAATCAAACAAATATTTGGCGATAATATAGTATATATTAGTGATGATCAATACAAGAAGTACTTCGGCATAAAGTTGGACACGAGTGCCAACATATCCGATCACCAGTTAAAGGCCAATCATTTTTTGCTATTCATTATTGCCGGCAAAAGTGACGTCAAATATCTCGAAGAATGGACTAAACGGCGAATTAGAGGTTATGGAGCCGTAATGTATATCAGATACCCGACGTACGGTCTTGAGCTCAAATGCGGTGAATTTGTGGTCCGACCGGAACTGTTTGCTACGACAAAGCAAGTCATGTATTCGTATAATAAATTGATTTATCATTTGATTTGCCACAGCTTTAATAAGACTTCTTCTGAAGATTTAGCAGTTCGTGATTTTTATCGATTCGTTTTAATGGCAAATGAATATTCTGGTCTTAAATGGTTTAAATTGAGTCTGAAATACGCTGATGACTGCCATAGTAAAGCATTGATTATTTCGTCGGTCGTGGAGGACATCCACAAAATCAGGGCAGCGAAGAGTGCATTCATTGAGAAGTACAGTGAAAATTTGCTACCATTTGCCCGACTTCTGGATTTACCCGAAGCCGAGTCATTTAATCAGCGCCATTATCCCGATTTGGCTGTCTGTGCTCATCAACATTATACATCACTAGAGTCCACGGGTCTCTACAAACAAATCAAATTTCAACCGTTGAAAACAAGAACACCAATTGAAGAATTGAGACGATATGCCACTCCTAGTATTCCCTACTGTATTGACATCATTGAGAAACAAGAGATAATCAAAGAGTTGGATCAAATTAGGAAACGACTTGAAAAGTTGGGCATTGCTTGCGATAATAGTTTGGTCGACCAAAACATAGCTAAGTTTGACAATTTAATCAAACAATTTCCAATTTTCAGTAAAGTTTCATTAGTTGATAAAACTGAAACTTCGGATAAACTGTTAGTTAGTTTAATGGATAATATGACTTTTGATGAACAAATTGAAGACATATATGATTTCAATGAATCTCTAGATTATGATTACAATGACGACGACTTTTTTTAATATTAATAATTTCATATTTCATTAGAATATATATATATATTTGAAAAAAATAAGTAAAGCATATTTACAAAAAATTGAAGTAAACATTTTTATGTTATCATATAATATCATACAATAATAATTTTTTATGATTAATAAGATATAATAATTATAATATGATTATCAATAAACATGTGATACTTTTAATAGTTGTAGTTTTAATTTTAATACTAAAAATATTTCTTTCAAATCAAACAATTTTCTAAACATTATTATTATAATAATTGAATTATCTTTTATTGTATAAAATTAACTGATTACCGTAATTTTGATTTTTATATTAAATGATATTATATATGAAATTTTTCTATATTTTTAATTTAACCAAATCAACTGTGTATCTAATAAGTGAAGAGTTATTAACTATTGTTGTAAAATATATAATATAACAGTAATATAATTAATATTACAGTAATTTTTATACAAGTTTGAAAAATTATGTTTATTTAATAAACTTTATTTTAAAAACTAAACTGAAATTTAAATTTAGCAAAAATATCTAAATTATGAAAAGAATGTGTTGTAAAGGCTAAGTAGTTGATCCATGTCTTAGAATTCTTCAATATTACACTATATTATAATTATTATGACTCTAACGGGTCATCTATAATATTATAATAGAGAAAATAAACGTCTAAATGATCGGTAATATCTGTTCCCTGAATGCCGTTATACTGACCGGTCATTATAGATAATTGTACTGTATATCAGACATAACCGGAGGTAACCAATTGGTTTGGATTTGCCTATCAATTAACTACTGATTACAGGAAGAGTGAGCCACCAGTGCTGTGTGACATCTGGTTCACGATAATGAGGTAAAGAAGCTATCGATGAGTGCATTGAGTTCGCTAATGAGCACCGGATTCTCGTCGAACCGGTATTTATGACCGTTTTTGACACAATCATCACCTCTTAACACAACTTTTTGTACGCTTTTCTCCCAATTCTTCCTCTTAGTCAACCCACAAAAAAACAGTGCACTATAACTACAATTTAGATGTTACCGACAAACCCAATCATATGACCGCTGAGGTCGGTGCTCATCAGGTCTACAATGACCTCAAAAAAACAACGGATAGAGGAAACAAATACAATGTATTAAATGTATTATGAATTATATAATAATAACTTTATATTATAATGTCAAACCCACCTAAGCTTAAAATTTTTTAAAGTTATATATACTTATTAAGTGAAGTTTAACATAATTAAGTAATAGACAGTAAATTTATGTATAGCTATTAGTTTATTATTTTTTATATATTAATAAAGATATTTTATTATAATCGACAACTTTGTATGGTTCAAAATATTATAAACATTATTAAAACGATGATAATTTACGATACATGTATAATCTGATTGGAAAACTATTACAATCAGTTCAATAAATCAGGAAATGTCAAAAACAATATTTAATTTTATATAAGTTTCTCTAATTTTTGTTTGTTATTTAGCAATAGGTGTAGTTGTAAGCCTACGATACTATTTTATCTATTTATCATTTACAGTGTACAGTATATTACATTATATACTATACACTGTATATTACAGTATACAATATATTTATAACGGTTACCTGAGCCAATAGGGCAAAAAAACATTATCAACTCTAGGAATGGTAGCTCTGGTAGAAAGCCTAGTCTATTGACTGTACTGTACAATTGGAAGCGGTATCATAAAAATGATAAAAATCATTGGAATCGGGAAAACATGCATTAATTAGGGATAAATCGGGAAATTGTATTTTTCAATATTTACTAGAATTAACTATATTATGTATGACTAGTTTATACATTTATATATAATAATATAATTAGTAATTAATAATTACTAATTAATTAGTTAACTTAATTAATAATATATTAATTTACATATATTTAATATGAAAATTGGGATAATTTTTTAAAGACTTTAATATTATATAATTTTCTATAAAATCTAAAATAAATATTTAATAAAATAGCTTATTTATAGCATATACTTTATATTATTTTTAAAATATTTATTGCCAACAATTTGAGCAATTAATAAATTTTAACAAAAAAAATCGTGAATTCCCGAAAAAAATATCTATGACTAACATTTTACAACTCTATTTTCTATGACTAATCACTTGAATGAGTGAAAGTGTAAAAAACTTTCACTTTTTTTTATTTTATATATAGGATTGAGTGATACGGAAGCAATGGATAACTTTGGAAAAAGTTTTTAACTCTTTAACTCTTTGGTTACTAAAATCAGAGCTGAAGGACGACTAGCAGTCAAATATATGAACATTTGAATGTTAACAGTGCGTTGTCCTCCACACAGCACCGGGACTATGACCCCTAACCATTCATATGAAGGATAGATAGTTTGGAGAGCTTCCGTTGCCGATCATTGGGAAGGCATTTGAAGGGCGGTCTCACTGCCAAATGGATGCACTTGAAGGTCGTGCTGAGGGCACAGTCAAGAGCCGGACATTGCTCTTTGCCCGCACAACTGCACCCTATCATCCATACTCTCATTCTCTCTCTCTATCATTAATCATATAATACTCTAATACTGGATGTCAATAACACTGTATAAACCTAACTGTACTGTACTTTATAGTTAGTGTACTTACAATACACTATATTATATTAGTGTATACACTGTATATCTAATATATTTTATACCTTTAATAATAAAACAAACAAATTTGAAAATTATAAGTCAAAGAACTCACTCACTTAATACTTACAGATGTTGTTGTGTTTTTTAAATCTAATTTTTATATTATATATATATATATTACGGGTAGGAAAAAGTTTCGAGACAAAATTGCATAAAAGTTGAAACTAATTTAATTAATTAATATCAATGTCTTGATTAATAAAATATTCGCCGTCTTTATCTATGATCTTCTGCCATCTCATCGGTAACTCATTCACCCCTTTGCTGAAGAAGGCTTCGTCTTTAAGAGCCAAATAATCATTGATGGCAGTTTTGACCCCCTCTTTGTTATTGAAACGTTTACCATCTAAGAAATGCTTCAAAGATCGGAACAAATAGTAATCGGACGGTGCGATATCTGGGCTATACGGTGGGTGAGCCATGACTTCCCAATCTAGGGTTACCAACTTTTGGCGGGTCATTTTTGAAAAATGACTACCCATTTGGCTTTTTTTGCCGGTGAAAACTCATGAGGCACCCAAACTCGCGCCAAATATCTAGTTCCAATCTTTACCAAATGATTCAAACAGTCTTTTGGTCCACCTCGAGTATCATACCAATCTCCGTGGTACTTAATCTGGGGTCTTCATCTATCAGGGATCTGATATAATCGTCATTAACCTTTGATGGCGCACCCGATCTTTCCTTGTCTCCCAGACAATAGTCTTTATTGTCAAATCGCTGAAACCACTCGTATACTCTGCTTTTAGAGAAAGCATTTGGATACACTTCATTAATTTTCTTGAATGTCTCTGATGCACTTTATCCACGACGATATTTGTTAGGCATGACATTACGGATATGTGGATCTCTTGATGATAATCTATCTACCACTTTTACTATTGAAGACATCACCAAAACAACTGATCACAAATGAAAACTAAAGTATTGACTACTGATTTGATTATAAAAAATTATGACAACAATAACAGAGACCATACAGTAATGACGTAAACTTAGGTTTCTTTGTTTGTCTCGAAACTTATTCCTAACAGTAATATATAACATTGGATGAATATTTTTCTATGTGTTAACCACATTAGGTTATCACTTAAACGATATATTATAGGCAAAAAAAGTTGTATACAATTATAGATTTTTTGAACCCATTTCTATGGCTTTCTGTTTCATTGAAATGTGAATTATATTTTACTATAACTAAAATATTAGCCTTTTTTAAAATATAAATCTAATTTTATTTCATTTTAATTCACAAATGTCCATTAATATAAAATATTATCAATTATTTTATATATTATACTTTCAATATATGGTCATATAAAATTTTATATAAATATAAATTCTAGTTTTATCATTAAATTTAGTTAAATATAACTAAATTTAAAAAAACTTTATTTATTTAGTGTTAATAAATAAATGATAACTGTTGCCAATTAATTGATTATATATTATAAATATATATATATGAAAATGTATGTTTAATCATATAAAAAATGTTAATATAGTAGAGATTAATACAAACAAACAAAATGTAGAAATGTAATATAATATAATACTATATTATACATAGAGTATAATTTATATATTTATTAATAGTCGCAATTTAATATCTACATTGAATTTTTTATAGTAATGTAATTATCATTGGATTTCTAGGTATTGGAAAATCGAGTGAAGCAACAATAGTGAGAGAGAGAGAGAGAGAGAGAGAGAGAGAGAGAGAAGAGAGAGACATTGACGTATTGGTTAGAGTGATAGCTCTACGAACTATTACTACTACTACGACTACTACTACCATAACTACAACTACTACTTCTACAGAAAGAAAGAGAGAGAGAGAGAGAGAGAGAGCACATCCCGATATTGAGGCTCTGGAGTGTCTGAACTCCAATGTCGCGAATACATCGCGGAAAAGTTATGAACGCAAAGGGTTGGCCATCAGGTGCTATGTGGGCCTTGAATCGCTGTTGAGAGCATCGGGTGGCCGTGAAAACTCTGCGGCGACCTTCATAGCTCTCAACTGACACAGTTTCGAGGGTAACGCCTCAACCAAAGATCTCATCCTAACCTTGGCTTCCCATTGAACGCCACCATCAGTAGCGCATGTATTGCTTCAAACGGCTTCTCTCCCATTGCCACCAACAGTAATGTACAAAGAAATCATGTATTACTGCTGAATGTCTGTCTCTACTGTATATTGTAGTATATATTAACAATAAAGCATAGAAAAAGTGCATACAATGTATATAATTGGAAAGGTCGGTTAGGTTGAGTTAACAATAGACTAACTAAATGTTTATGATTTGTCCTGGACAATTCCATATTATTTAAATAATTTAAAAAAAACTATTTAATATGTGTATTGTAAATTTTTATTAAATTAAAATAATAAAGTATATATATATATTTTTAGTAAAATTATCCGAGATATTTTTTATGATTTTCTAATTTAATGTAAAAAATTATTCACTATATATATCCAGTATTTTCCTTAAAATCATTTAACAACTCTAGTTTACAATGAATTACACATGTATGTCAAATAACTATTATTAAATCACTGATATTTAATAAATAGATTAATATAGTTTTAATATAAAAGGCTAGCAATAAAAAATTTACAATTGTTATTAACTAAAATTAAGTAATTTGATGTATTTTTATTAACAATAGATGAGTTGTATTTTTTAAACAATAGACTATAAATATGTTAAATCATATATAATAAACTTAGTAACTATGATATATAAAAAATAAAATTTAATTTGTAAGTCATTTATTAAACAAAATTGTTATTTTAATAGTCCATAAAATTAAAATAATAATATGATATTAATTAGTAATAATTTGAATATATTAATTTTGGAAAAAATTATTTAATTGAATAAATGGCAATAATCATACTAATTAAAAACACATAAAAAAATTTATTAACTATTTATCTATAATAAAGTAATAATTTGAATTTTGTAAATTAATAATAAATAAATATAACCTATTAAGATAAATATTAAGATAATATATAACCTAAAAAAATAATTTAATTAATAAAAAATATAGAATATATATATAATTTAAAATTCATTAAATCTATTGTCGCATAATATGAGGTAATTAATGGATACAAAGACACCGTGAGTCGGGCCCACCGTTCAGGGTCTCCATAAAAATAAGGTGGGTTTCAGCCGACTGATCACAATATCAGCTCCGGTATTAGGTCTAAACTTTGACCATGACTTCCCCGACAACAATAGACCGATCCATATTCCATACGATAACAGTGCCAATGAAGGTCAGCCCATCCGCCAAAGCTATTATATATTTTTAACCTTTTGGTTTAGTCGAGTCGACTGTTCCTCCGAGAGAGTGGAGATAAGGTGTGCGCATACATATCAATGATATGATATCATACATAAATACATACACACATACAGTACATACATATCCAATGGATATTATCCATACAATTGCATATGCTTTACACACTACTACACACTACATCCTATGTATACAACACACTATCCAATGCTTATGTATGTCTTTTTCTACTCCTCCTGTCCTTGCCATACATACGGAGAGCACTAGCTATCGGTGCTTATGAAGGTTGCGTTGGTCTACTGTTGAGCGCAAAGTAGGTGACAAAAGTAGGTGAATGGGACAGTATTGAGGAACTTTGGGTCAAAATGAGCTCAAAATTGAAGGGCACACCACTCGTTTCAGACCAGATTTTACTCTTGAAAGTTATAGGCATCGCCTCTTAATGCCTCTGTTTGTGTCCGAAATCCAATTTTTGGGGTTTATAGGTTTCTGATACCTGTGCCAATTGCACTTACCGGTAGTTTAGTTTAGTCAATGTTCCCCTCTAAATGTTATGCTTTTATTTATTTATTTATTTTTTCATAGTTATTGAGAGAGAAAAAATGGGATCGGGATATATATATATATATATATATATAAGTGAAACTTATTATTGACACCGATTTACTATCTATGACCTTATACACGACTACACGTCCACCCCATGACTTACATGGAAAAGGACTGGTCCACCAAATGCACTGGTGGTCATGGGCTATATGAGTCACTTTCATTGGACTATTAACTTTCATTACCGGATGTACCAATACATGGGTCTAATACATGGAGGGGAAAGTGATATTTTAGAAAGAGAGAGAGAGAGGCAGCTTTTTAGCAGATCTGCAATATTTGTGGGAAAGTTGTATGGATGGACAGGTATGCATATATTTACAGTTATAACGGTTTCAATATTTAACATTGAACAAGTTTCCGGTAGTTATAGCTGTAAGTTATAATATATCGTATATTGAATTATAAAGACAAACATCCTTTTTCTAAACATACATCCCATGGTTTTTATCCCATATCCCTTAGAAGTTAAGGGTCAATATTCGGCCGCACGATGACTGTGCCGTATGGCCGGTCGGGCGTTAAAAACTAAAATAATGTGTTTTTGGGTTATATAAGTACAGTATTTTCAATGGTAATAATGAACTCTACATATTATTATTATTAATATAACATTTAAAATAAAGAAGAGAAAATAAACACTAAAAAAGAGAGTGCTATGCATAATATGATATCAATACTATTGTATATTTGGGGAACTCATATGTAGGCCAACGAACTACTTGAGTGCCAGTCCTTTGTTTTATTCTTCTGGATCTCTCTCTCTCTCTCTCTCTCTCTCTCTCTCTCTCTCTCTCTCTCTCTCTCAGAGTGTCTTAAATAGTGTTATTTCCAGCAATACCTCAAATCCTCAATAATCTTAGCCCACTATAAATATATTGAGATCATTGTGTCCATTGAGTGTTTCGACTCATAACGAGCTCATTGGGCTGAGCACTGGCCTCGAAATCTAAGCAAACTGTGCTATTGTATGACAGTTTGGTCGACACCTGATTTACTTTTCTATTTTAATTCCTGCCTTTTGCACCAAATCTAATGCCATATGAACTCAATTTGCAGCAAATTGTATCTAAATATTCATTTTAGCCAAATTTTTTTGGGGTTTGCGGACCATAACTACAATGAAATACAAGAAAAAGTCAATGAAAAGCGATAATACTTTCAATTTTTTTCTGCTTAATTCATAACAATCCTGAAACACAATTCAGATTTTGAGAGCAATTTATTTTAAGATAAATCCCATGTCTTTCACATTTTTAATGCCTATTTATACTGTATATTAAAAGGTTCGTTGTAACGGTTAATAGCAAATTTAGTCCATTTCCTAAATACTAAATGTATTAATTAGTATATCTAAAAAAAGTATTTTATATACAAATATTGTAAAATAAATTACTTCAATTAAAAGCTTACTTTCCCACATATTTTAGTTATAAAAAAATTAATTATACTCTCATTTTCTTAATTGTCGGCTAATTTATGTTAACACTACTACAACTACTACTACTTTATATTATTAGCACATATATGTTAGCGTAATGTATTTAAAAAAAAATATTACATAAAACGATTACCGGTTAATAAATTAATTTTTTATATATAAATTAAAATTACCCTTATCATTTAATGAAAATATTGTTAATTAGTTTTTTCTAAGTTATAGTATAATAGCAATTGATAACATAATTAGAATAAATAATTTTAATAAGACAATTGCTTACCAAAAATATAATTTACAGTAAAATAAAAATCACAAAAAACTAATAACTATAATTTATACTTAGAAAATAATTAACAAAATTATATATATTTAAAAATAAAATTTAATAGTTATTTGCTTAATTTACAAAATTCATGCCAAAATAATTTATAATACAGTATATAAAAAATATTATATAAACAATTACAGTGATGTTTATGTACGATAATAGCTAATGTAATTAAATTATTATTATTATTATCACTAATTCACTCTAATATTTGTCGGTCGGTTCAATCGATAGTCGGGTAATAAAATCCAAAATATACATTTGTAGCTGTATTTCGGTCGGATTGTTGGTCACATAAAAGCCAGGAACGCCGGCCCTCTCGAGCGTCGCCTGTTGGTCGCTAACCTAACCGTTCAAAAAATAATTGTAATCAAATAATTTGCAATTTAAATATAATGTTAGAAAAATCAAAATAAATACTAAAATTATATTTTTATACAAAAAAAAATAGTAACTAATAATATAAAAATATTGTTCACTAACTGATTGATCCAATTCGTTTATAGTCTTCATATCAATTTTGTTAGTTTCTTCATCGATATATCTGTCGAGTCTCTAAATTCATGGTATTGTTTAAAAAAAATATCATTTAATACATAATTTAGACAAAAATGTAAAAATCTAATCAAAATAAGTGACACTTTTTTTATGATACCCTTTCATCGCGTTCTATCTCTTCGGTTGTCATCGACTTATCCACTGTTGCCGATCGGTGTTTCTTTTGTTGTTCAACTTTCATCTCTTGTAAATAAATAAATAAATACAAAACAGTAAATATATGTATTAATTAAATTGTAAACAAAAATCTTCTCAATTAAACAAAAAATCAATAATTAATTCAATTAGCAATCAATCTATTGATTCATTTATTTCTTGGATTACGATATCAATTGAATGAATGAAAAACGAGTTTTAAAAACAATTTTTTAAAAAAAAAGTCATTAAACAAGTGATGTAAACACCTCTGAATTTGCCGACGGCTTTCTGTCTTCGCTCGAATAGTGACCGTTCGGTTATGTGCTGCAAGTCTTTCAGTCCGCTAACGATCTGACCGATCGAGTTGTCGAGCAAACAGTTGGCCAACGAAGACAACAACTCGTATGGCATTCGCTGTTGATATACACTATACAAGACATGAGAGATAAACAAAATGAAATAAAGATATTATTAGTTTCAATCAATGAGTTTGTGGATCAAATTCGGTGGTGATATTGGATGTATTGGACACTAACTTCGGTAACTCGAGGGCCATCTGTTGCAATTCGCTTTGCAACTGATAGTGTCTTTGCTGAAGAAATTCCCGACGATTCAGCTCTTCAGCGGTTTCGGTCGTCAAATAGTTGTTCATTGTTTGCAAATACGGATCACATGTCTTGAAGAAGAAGAAGAAGAAGAAAAAGACGAAGAAGTGATCCGATAGTTAAGTGAAGAAAACAAACAAACTGTTCGTTAATAACGTTACTTTTGATCTAAAACTAACTAAAATGAACGTAATTTATGAATTGAATTAAATATTTATTATTGTATTAATATTTTAATTATTAGTAAAATATTTATAATTATTGGTCTATTAAATAAAAATTTATATTAAATTTGAACTATAATTATATGAAAAAAAATATTTTTTTATTAATTTGTTATTTATTAAAATTTATTTAGAAAATAATGTTTATTATAATATGTTTATATAATTGACTGAAGTTTTGTAAAATATTTAACTCTGGAAAAAGTTATTAATATTTTTATAATTAATTATAAATTAATTTATTTCATTTCTTTATAGTTTCTCTTTTTTATTAAAATTTTTTTCAAAATATAACATATAATGAGAAATATTTTTCTTATAGTTAGATTAATTTTAGTTTTTTTTGTTGATTTAATGTTTTAAAATAAAATATTTTTATATTAATCTATAGAAATATTGTTAGTATTAAATGGATGTCATTTGTGAACATAATTCAATATTAAACAAATTACCGGGAATTAATTTTTTAAAATTAAATATTTTAGACAATTTAAATTAAAGATTTGTATAATAAAAATAACATTGATTTTTATTATAAATAAATTATTTAAAAGTCCTAGGTGCTAGTATTGTTTAAGTTATTCTATAAAAAATAATTTAATAATATTTTTGTGTATTTTAATTTTATATTTGTATAATCATAAACTAAATTTCCATTATGGATCTTATATTTTATTATATCATTAAAAATATAATATTATATTATAAATTTACTAAAATATATTTTACTTATTGAATAAAATTGAACAATATAATATTATAATTTTAAGAAACTCAATTTAAAAATCGATTGAATACACTGAAAACATAAAAATATAATTTATGATATTTATTAAAATATAAAGATATAATGTATAAAAATAAATTACTAATTGACGTCAAAAATATCTCTACGTATATAATATATGAATTTTATATTATAATATTTTTTAAAAAAAACTATAATGAAAATTTTATGTAAATTTAATTTTATATATATTAGCTTATTAACTTTAAACAAATTATTAAATAATATTTTAAAAACTATTTTTACTTAATTAAACTATAATTACTGTAATAAAATTTATTAAAAAATAATAAGTAAGCTATCGATTTATATGGAAACTTATTATTGATAAATTCAGCATGATAATTAATTTATTATTGGCAATTTTATTATTAAATTATTAATACAAAAATTATAAATAGAAAAATACAAATATAATTATAGTAATAAATTAATTAATCGATAATAATTAAAGCTAAAATAGCTGTTAAAAAGATTATCAAAAAATTGCATTAAAACACTACAATATTAACATATTTATTATAAAACTTATATATATATACTGTATAAAAAACAATACAATCATTATAATATAGTAGTCTATATAAAGTATAAATCTATTGTTAATATAATAAATGATGGACTAAATTGTTAATACAACCGCTAATGATAAACTATCATTGAGTTTATACATGAGTTACTTAATTAGTTTAACGCTTTTGTATAAATTTATATATAAATTTATTATTGTATTTAAATGATATAAACTAAAATAATATAAATTTATAATAAGCATCATATTGTTGTACAAAAAAATAGTGTAGGTTTTTTGAAATAAATAAGCATTATGTAAATAAGTATAATTTATTTATTTTTTATTCAAAAATTGTTTATTTAGTAAGCTTATTTTTATTAACTTATTATACGAAATTATATTGTCAATATAAAAATTATTTATTTATATAAATTTTTATATGTATTAAACAATTAAATCAGATTATTTGTCTAAATAATATTACTACTAAATATAGCAGTACTGTATAAATACATATTTTGTTGAAAAAAATATTGTTATCATACAAATTCAGGTGTTTGACTATAATATATATATTTTTGTATTTTTAGATTCAACCTTTATATATATATATATCATATATATATTATATTTATTGTAATTCTATTATATCATATTAACGGTTATACATTGATGGATAAAAAAAAAGTCTACAAAATAAAAGCCACAAAAAATGTAATATTTATGATTAATGAATAATTGATGCGATTATACCATTGCTGAGTGTTTTTGATAGATCTATAAATGTCAAGAATATATATTCTGTATATAACTATATATTTACTTTTCAATACTTTTATTTCACTGTAAATTGTAAGTAACTTACGTAAAATGTATTTTATTTATAACAAAACTCTCAGCTATTATTTTGAAATATATTTGACTGAAAAAAATGTGTTTTTATTTTGAACAACAAAACAAGAAAAACAAATAATTTTGATTTTTTTATTTTTATGATAATTTTTTCTTCGCTGAAAAAAACATGTAATCAATTATATTAGACGTCGGTATTGACATTACGTAAATGTTAAAAGTATTTTTCAATTGTGTTATTTTGATATTTTCCTAATAAATAGTTATGTAATAATAATAACAGTTTTTGATCTGAAATTACAGCTTGAGATAAAATACTAATTTGAAATTATGTTTTTTGTTTTAAGCATAGGCTGTAAGTACAGTACTTACTGTATGTATGTGTTTTGCGTGTGTGTGTGTGTGTGTGTGTGTGTGTGTGTGTGTGTGTGTGTGTGTGTGTGTGTGTGTGTGTGTGTGTTTGTCAGTGTATTTAAAATATCAAAAGGCCAAATGATTAACTGTTTAAGTGATCATTTAGTGTCAAATTTTAATGTCCAAACTATTAATCATATTTTCATATCCGATTCAAACGGCAATCCCTTTTCCCTTATTATCCCAAAACCTCTGTAATAATGAATGTATTCAATGTTTGCCTTTATTTTTAGTTCATTAAGCGTTGAAAAACAATGTAATTTTATTTTGAGAACATATTAGAGATATAGTATGTGATAAAGTTATAAAATCAATATTTAATGAATTGTAAATAAATTATATATTATACTACAATATTATTATTCAGACAAAAAAAACTTAACGATTCACACAATAAGGTCTCGGCTTATCCTCGAGTGATGTTATTTTTGGTATTCAATTATTTACATATAAAACCAAAGCCCAGAATACCTAATATATACTTATATATTGAATATATATATATATATACAGTATATATGTAGTGTATGTTATATACCGGTATATATAATACAATAGTGTTTTATACAGTTATATACAGTTATATACAGTTATATACAGTTATATACAGTTATATACAGTTATATACAGTTATATACAGTTATATACAGTTATATACAGTTATATACAGTTATATACAGTTATATACAGTATATACAGTAAAGCTTATATTCACATTAATATCAAAAGCTAAAAGTGTTTATCGCGCAAATTAGAGATGAAAATCTAAAATAAAAGCTAAAAACCAAATCAAAACCATAATTTATTATAAGTTTATTTAATTTATTAATATATATAGAGTATTTATTGTAAATCTTAATTTAGTAATAATATTATATTATTAAAACTAAATTAAGTATTGTAAATCAAAATCTAGTAATATAACATTCAATTAAATCAAAATCAAGTTACAATTTTTAGTTTAGCTTTTAATATTACAGATATAAAATATTAAAGTACTATTTAAATAAAAAAAATCATTTTAATATTTAAAAAATTATTTTTAAAATCAAAGAATATTACTATTAAATTGTTTAATCCAAACGGGAAAATCCATTTGTTTTTCCCGTTTAGTTTGAATATTTTGCGCCAAAGAATTTCTAATCAGAAATATTACAGAAATATTAGGCACAGAATATTCTTCAGCTGACAAATAAATGTGTGTAAAACATCACACATTCCTCTCTGTCTGTCTGTCTGTCTCTCTCTCTCTCTCTCTCTCTCTCTCTCTCTCTCTCTCTCTTTCTCTCTTTGACTCCCATTCCCTACTATATATCCCCACTATTTACGCGCCGATCGATAATCCAGTGCCTATTATAGCATACAGTATGGTATAAATTCTGGTGAAATTCGCAATTCACTTACATTTTTTCATTCACTGAGCTCAGGGATATTTTCCCTACAACTCAACATATTTACGATATATGTCTGGCGATAGTATATTGAATTTAGAGTACAGTTTGCTTTTGGTTTTACCAGAATAATAACTGATAAATAGTTTATCTTGAAAAAAGTAAACCATTTTTAGGCATATTATTAAATTAATAAATGATATATGACTTATTTGGATATAAAAACTAAAGCAAACAATATAAAACTATTTATAATATAATAAATTATTAATATAATTGTAGAATAAAAATAATAAAAACAATTGTATTGTAAAAGAATATTCTTATTTGTGATTATATATATTATTTGATTCTGTGTTTGTGCGCTATACTAAAAGTAATAATAATAATAATATCAATAATAACTACTAGTTTTATAACTAACAGTCCCCTGTAATATATATATTATATTATATATGAAAACAGTTATTATAGTGTATTTTACGTATGTCGGTGTGTGTGCTCTTTTGTATAGAGACTGACTGTTTTACCAATTGAGTGGTTGTTTGAGTGACTTATAAACTATAGTATAATGTGTGTGTATCGATGTCTGCGCGCTATTAAACAATAGCAACAATACTACTAATAAGATAATAATAATAAGATATATAGATTAATTTCAAATTACCGTTATATTTTTTTGGAGAATAATATCTGTTATATATATATCACCTTCCAGTTGCCTACCAGTGCCAGACAAACATATAAAGAGGAAGCTGTTAGATTATATAATTGATAATTATAATAATAATAATAAAGAATATTCTTTAAAATATATATTTAAAAATGTTATGACAAAAAATTGAATAGATTTTCAATAATAATAATAATAATAATAATAATATATAATAATAATATCTATTAATGTTTTGAAATATATTTATATTAGTTGTTAATTAATATATAAAAAAATAATCTACTGATTGTTGAACACTTTAACATTATATAACTATTACTAACAACTTGTGTGATACAACTGTATAATAAACATGAAATTGGTTGATCTGACATCAGTGCCGCCGTGGTATGGCGACAATGAGTACATACGTCGGCACTTTCGGCCGCCGACACCATCGTTCAAGTACTGTCTCAAGTCGTCAGTATTACATTTACACAACGAGTCGGGCAATATCTTCACCCATTTAATTGGTTCCCTAATCTTTGCCTATCTGTGGTACAGTTCGATGAGTCACGCGGTATACATGAACTCTTCGTTCATCGATAGAGTCATATTCGGCGCCTTCTTCACCGGTATTATCATTTGTATGATAATGTCGACACTGTTTCATGCCTTTCGATGTCACTCGAGAAGAGTCTTTAAATTGTTTGCTAAGTAATTATATATTATATCTTATAATATCTGTATTTATGTTTATTATAAATAAATTGATTTATCTGTTTGTTTATTTGTTTATCACTAAAATAATGATTTTTAAAAAATATAAATATTGATTGATTGACAATAGGCTGGACTACTGTGGTATAACTATATTGATTGCCGCCTCATTCATCCCATGGATATACTATGGTTTCTACTACTTTCCGACGGCACGTAATCTATACCTATCGTCAACAGTGTTGTTATGTATGGCGTGTTTCGTGATCTCCTTGTTTGACAAATTCAGTGAACCGGAGCTCAGGAAAATTCGCAGCGCTATATTCCTATTGAATGGATGCTCAGGTATGCATATAGACAGACACACAGACACATATGCACGACAACCCATTTCCTAAATTACAGTCAAATCATTCATTCATAAAAATCATTGCCAATAGTATTAGTAGTATTTAACAATAATAATAATAATAATGACATTCATTTGTATTCACAATTTTTTTTATAATTTTTATCCATTATTTCTTATTAATTTTGCACCGGTAGCTATCTTTCCTTGTTGTCATCTGTACTTTCAACTCTACATGTTTGGCCCGACTGCCGCCCAATTGGCCCTTAGGTCGATACAGTTGTTAGTATTTATGGGCTCATTGTATATAATAGGCGCCCTGTGTTACATGTATAAGATACCGGAGCGCTGGTCTCCCGGCAAGTTTGACCTGTGGTTCCATTCGCATCAAATCTTCCACACACTGGTAGTGTTGGCGGGTCTGACATACTTTCATAGTATGTCACTCATGGCTGAGGCAAGACTTAACCAACGAATGCACCAAAACAACGATTTGGCTTTCCTTAGCACCGATTGATTGATTGACTGCACTATCACTGAATGACCAACTGCTCAGACAATTAAGTAAATTATTTAAATAATAATATAATATAATAATAATAATTAATTTGAATGACGTATAAACTCTTTTAATGTAATAATAATAATATAATATATAATACATAATAATTATGATATAATAATAATATAATGAATTGTTTGAAATGCTAGTAAAATATAATAATAATAAATTTATTATAATTATAAACTAATAATTATATTTTGGTTTGTTTGTTAAATGATGTTATGGCAATTAAAAATTATATTTATTCATAGTTGTACACAAAAAAAATTATCTTAATTATTAAATATAAATGCTGTATATATTTAAACAAACACTATATCTATTATATACACAGAATATTCTGTTTGTTTAATTCATGTTAATAATTTTACTATTAAAGTTTATATTTTTACAATATTGATATTACGAAAATTTTAATTAATAATTTACTTAAAATAATAATATTATTATTATTATTGCTATATTATAATGACAATAACTAAACTAATTAATATATTTACTTTAGAGTGACCTTATATTTATAATAATTATTCATTTATTTATTAAAGTTAATTATTATTTGCAAAATAATAAGTTTGTTTGTTTTTATTTAAATGTTTAAAAAATTCAAGTTCGACTGCAATAATAAATAACAAAAACAAATTTACATAAAATTCAGATATAATTAATTTATTTAATATGATATTATAAAATAATCACACATCAATAAAATTGTGTGCGTACAGTAAAATGCCAATAATTTTAGTTAGAATAACAAATAAAAAAATCTATAAAAAAATAATGGACTATAAAAAAGCTATAGTGCCTTATTGATTGGGGCAAATAATTAAAAATTAAATACTACAGCAATAATAAATATTGCATTATGGCAATGATGCATAATATTGAAGTCAATGTTGAATATTTAAATAATGCATTATTGTTACATGTTTTATATACGGGTATATAATATTTTATTGTATATAAAATGCATAGTATGCACGAGATTAATCATTTAAATATTGATATCATATTATGTTTTTGAAGTTTAATTTAAATTTTATTGATCAAAAAAAACTTATGTATACTATTTAATATCATATAATATTTTAAACTTTTAAACTATAATTTATATGGGTATAAATGTATTTTATAAGGACTCACATTGTTAACTGATTTGATTGTTGATATTCACTTATATTACTGGTTAGTTTAGTAGTGTTAGGTTAGGTGAGTCCTTATAAAATACATTTATTCCTTTATATGCTATGAACTTCAGTACAAAGATATAGTTATCCAAATACACAATGAAATTACTGACGAGTCAATCAGTGCCCCAATGGTTAGTCCACAATCAATATATTATAACCGCCTATCGGCCGCCTAACCCATCGTTTCGGTACTGTTTGGTCACAGCTTTCCGAATGCATAACGAAACGGGAAATATATTAACACATTTGCTGGCATTTCTCATGTTTGGCATACTATACATCTATACTTTACAGTGTCGTAAATATAAAAATTTTCAAACAATTGATGAGCTCATGTTTGGCCAATATTTTATGGCCACATTTGCATGCTTTACAATGTCGACACTGTTTCATATATTTCAGTGCCACTCCCCTAAAGCTTTTAAGCTGTTTGCAAAGTAACTAAAATACATTAAACAAAAAAAACTTATGACATAAATTAATATATACACTAATATCATATTAATAATTGATTTGAAAAATGTGTTGCCCTTTAGATTAGACTATTGCGGTATAACTATACTAATAACATCATCAAACATTGCATGGATTTATTATGGCTTTTATGAGTCGTTAATACATAAATTTATTTACACATTCATAACACTATTGTTGTGTATAATCGGTATCACCTTCTCATTGATGGACAGTTTCTCTAATGGCGAACTTCAAGTGCTTAGAGGAGCTGTTTTTATAATGAAAGGACTGTTTGGTAATTTAGTACTAAAATAACATAACATAACATTGTCTAACATAAAATAGCCCTACTATTCAAACTAATTAATTAGCATAAGAAAAAAAAGTTATTTCATGTTTTTAGTTTTATTGTATTAATGCTTTTTTGACAAAAAAAAAGAAAGAAAAGAAATTACAACATATATATATATATATACATAAATATTTAATTACATAACTAATTATTAAGTTAACTTTATTATTAATGATTATAAAATGATAATATAGGTATTGTACCATTTGTCCATTTTTGTCACAATTTGAGAGTCGACACCGACAGTACCATTAGTTCACAGATAATCTTCAAAGCACTGCTATTGCTTCCAGTGATGGCTGTCTTGTATATAACTGGTGCCATACTCTATATGGCAAAAATACCGGAGCGCTACGCACCCGGTGTTTTTGATCTCTGGTTTCATTCGCATCAATTATTTCACGTATGCACTATAGCTGCTGGACTCATATATTTTTATAGTCTGTCCACTATAGCCAATGCTAGACTTAATTATAATATCCGTAATGTAATACAATAGATAAAATTTTTATTACCCAGTAATTTGATTCAATAATTTTTAAAAATAAAGTAATTAAATGAAAAATTAAATTAGTAGTCTAATCAATGAATATTGTGTTTTTGACAAAAAAAAACTACAAAACTATGTAATTATTTTTGTAAACTACATAATTAAATTTACAAAATACATTAATATAATTATTGAATAGTTTGAAAAATTTAATATTGACTATTGATTAAATATACAGTAATTTAATTAAAAAATTTGCATATATAGTACAGTTTTGTTTATACAGTATACTATAGTATAGAGTCTATTAATCTATAGTAATAAACTTTATTAAGTAGTATTACAACAATGTTATAATATAAATACTGTATTTGTGATGCATAATGTGATTGCAATAATTGTTTAAATTATTTTAAATAATACTGTACTATAATATTGTACAATATAGTAATTGTAACTTATAATTTGTAAGCATGAGACTAATGTATATATATATATATATATATATATATATATATATATATATATATATATATATATATATATATATATATATATAAATTAACAATTCAATTCAATTTAAATTTATTTTATTTAAATTAATCAAACAAAATTCGTATACTTTATTAATTAAATCACTAGTAAAACACATTTAAAAATTATGCAATTACTAGAATATAAATTAGTGCCGAAATGGTTGGCTCACAATAAATATATATTAACCGCCTATCGGCCACCATATCCATCATTTTGGTATTGTTTGAAAACTGTTATCCGATTGCATAACGAAACGGGAAATATCTTTACACATATGATAGCATTTTTCATATATTGTATACTCTTTGTCCATACTATGAAATGTCATACATTTAAAAATTACAAACCAATGGATGGTTTTATAATTTGTCTATATTTTGTGTCCTCAATAACATGCTATGGATTGTCGACATTGTTTCATCTGTTTAAGTGCCACTCCTGCAAAGTTTTCAAATTTTTTGCAAAGTAATTATCCTAATATTAGAAAACAAAAAAAAACTAAAACATTATTTATAGAACAATATGATATAATAATAATTATTTTTTTTGCTAATAATAGATTAGATTATCTCGGTATTACTTTATTGATGGTCTCATCAAACATAGTGTGGATCTATTATACCTTTTATAATGTATTACTACCTAAAATAATACACATGTCTTTAATATCAATAGTGGGAATCAGTGGTATTATTGTCACATTAAGAGATGGCTTTTCCGATGGCAATCTCCAAGTGATCAGAGGAGTGGTATTCCTAATAAAAGGACTTTTTGGTAAATCAATCACAATATTTATAAGCCATGAATTATAAATATAATATAATTATTTTATAATTGATGACATTTGCAATATTAAGACTGCAAAATATATACATATAGTTATTATCTAATGATTTATCATCTGAAAAAAATAAATAAAATAATTGATGTCATTTACTAGCCATCGCCCCAATTGTACATTTTTGTAGTCATTCACAATTCAATGATCCCGTTATTTCGCAGTCAATCATAAAAGCATTGATACTATTGCTGTTAATGGCTGCCATATATATATCGGGTGTCATACTATATATGACCAGAATACCTGAGCGATTTTTACCGGGAATGTTTGACCTATGGTTTCATTCACACCAATTGTTTCATATGTGTAGTATAGTTGCGGGAATCTGTTATTATCAAAGCGTCTATCTATTGATCAATGCCAGACTCAAATCAACTGTAGTCCCGACAATGCAAATGTAATAATAATAATAATACTAATAATACAAAACAAGATTTATTGAATGTGTTATTCTTTTATTTAATAAAATAAACTTATTTTTTTGTGATTAAATTAATCTATAATAAGATAATGTAAAGATAATTATTTATATTTTTAATTATATTAACAGAGATCATAATGCACTTCAATGTACTTAATTTTTTTATTATTTCATATTATGAAATATTATTACATGAATACATATCATTTATAATAGACGACAATAACATTACATTATACTATCAATATATTAAATGTAGATTTTTATATCGTGAATATCATTAATATTTTCTTATGTACAAAAAAATCATTAAAAGTTATAAAATTTATAACTTAAAATTACACAATATGTTATTACATTTGAAAAAAACTAATATTTGTTTATTATAAAAAAGTTTTATCGATAGTAGAAATATAAAAAATAATATAAAGTTTATATTATAAACTATATATACATTACAGTATATACCGGTAGTTTATATGGTAATTGATACGCTAATTATTCACATATTTTTATATAATATTTAATTTGGTAATAAAATTTTATAGATTAAATTTATCATAAATATGAAAATATAACTAAAAAATAATCTAATACCTTATTTTTATTGTATATGTACTAAAATGTACTTATATAGTAGTATAATTACAAGTAGATTATTATTACATAATATAATTTATTTTTTTAAAAAAATCTAAAAAAGCTATCATTTATATCTATAACTGATGTTTACGCTAATATCTGCCAAATAAAGTTGGACTTTAAATCAAAGGTATCATCAAACAGTTAGTACTTATTTTACCAAATAAAACACATTATGCGATATACAGTATCAATAAAATGAAAACAACTAAACTTTTTTTTGACAAATGATTATTTCATTAAAATTTGTAAATTGTTAATATTTTTTTAGTTTAATGACAACTATTGTAACTATATGACTCGTTTGAAAACTTATATATCAGTTAATTTTATTAAATATAAAAATATTTATAAATAAATTACTCATGATATTTGTTTTTTTTTATATTTTCAAGTATATTCACACATTTGTATGATAATTAAGTTACCATGTTTATCTTATCATATGTATTATAGTACAAAATTCAAGGACTGGGATCTATTGGGATAGTCAATAATTTTGTTTGTTTGTTTAATTAATTAATATAATAGTTCAAAGTCAGTTACTAAGTCAATGAGTTAATTATAATTACAATATTTAATTTATTTACAATGTATTAAATAGAAAAACTGCATAAAAATAATTTTTATTGATAGTAACGTTATTTTCATATAATAATAAATTATTATTATTATTAATTTAATAATAATAATTAAAAATAAAAAATTTGTGTCACATCATTTTAACGTGATATTTAGAAAAAAATTTTCATAACAATAATATTATTTTTGTTGTTGAAAATAATTACACATATATTTATTATATTTTATCAACATTATAATAATGTATATGTTTCATTAATTTTTTGGTTACAATAATATATAATAAAAAGTATTGAAAAAATTGAGATTTTTTAAAAAATTTTAATTTTTATATAATTTTTTGTTTAATCAGATTTATTGGTCTCATCCGGATATAGATCTTTGATTGGCCGCAAACTATAGAAAACTCTGTGTCTTTGAAAGGCTTTTGATTTTCTGAAATTGGTATCCGTTCCGTGCAATCGGTCTAATATACCCAACACACCATAATTTTCATTAAATCTGATTAATTAATATAATTAAAAATTAATGAAACAAATAAAATAATTTTTTTTTGTTGGTACAAATATCATAATTAATAATAATTAATAATAAAATTACTTTAAATGATGATAATCGTGAGCTTCTGGTGATGTTAGTAAAGGCAAATGATAGCCGGAATGATCGGTTAAGGTGTTCATTATAGCTAACGTATACCAGGCCCACGATGTACTTAGGTGTGAGCCCAGTATAAAAGGACCTTAAGTGAGATATACCGTAATTAAAATAATAATAATTTGTTATCATTGTATGAAATTTTCATTGACCTAAAAAACAAAGTCAAAAATACAATTATTTTTATTAATATACCTAAAAATAAAGGCAATAGATTGCTAAAGATGTGTTCAATTGGGTGACAATAGATTGCTGTGATAGCGATGGGTGTCTGCCATTCGTGATGTCGCTTATGGATGTATTTATAAATCTTGGGATTATGTAGTAATCGATGTGAATAATAAAAGGCTATCTCTTCGACTATTACAAAAAATGCCAGCTCTATGATAGCCCTATGAAATGATGGTAATTGTGCCAAATTATAGCCACGCCAAGAGACCAAATGATGGGCTAACAGTGCAAATGGCAAACCAATTATGATTTGATTGATTAAGATTTGTCTCAATGCTTGCATTAATAGCTTTGCTGAGATCTATATAAATATATTTAAAAAAATAGTAATAAAATAATAATATACTGTATATTATGTCATAAAATAAACATACATTTATATATTATAATAAACTCAGAGACATTTTTCGGTCAAATCAATATATATTTTATGGCAATTGCTATATTAAACTAAGCAATAAATATATACTAAAATAAATAAATTCAAAATACTATTAGCTAATGAATAATGTTTTAGTTTTGTTATTATATTAATGTTATATTAATAATATAAATGTTATAATAATTCCTATTATATTAATTTATAAGCAAATATGTTATGATTTGCTTAAATAATAGCATAAAAATATGGTTATAAAAACAATAATGTTATATTTAGAAATAATAATTATTATTTCTAATAGACTATTATTAAAGCAAAATATTGTTAATTTGTTTTTTTTAAAGTTATAACATTTATACAAAAATATATAAGATTAATGGCATACTGGATAAGCAGGTGTGAGCTCCTGTATCTTATACTTAAGCATAAATGATGGTTTTCCTGTGACATCGACAATAGTATAGACGATACCGACTGTCCAATAGACGGTAAATGTTAGTATAAAAGTACCGCCAAAGCCCATGCAAAACTCGTTACGGCCAAACAGGTCGACCAATCGGTCCCAATGTGATTGCCAGTAATAGTGGGCACCGGTGGTCGTCGACAACATATCAATCGGTTGGCTTATGTCGTCAGACATTTATAAGTTTTTTGTTTGTTTGTTGTTTTTTGATATAAAATACAGAGAAATTTAAGCTATTTATTTGCTAATAAATATATTACTTTTTTTCAAATAATTGTTTGGATAAAAACTAGTTTGTCATCAAACATATGACATGATGAGGACAGCACTGTTAATAACATTTACTAAATACTTTCAATATATTATTGATATACTATTTTTGTGAACTGAAAAAATTTAATTTTATTTATACATTAAGTAGAATATATATATTTATATACCGTATATATATATACAGTAAATATATAAAAATATATATAATATAAATAAGTATGAGAAACACTGCGTAGAAATGTATATAACTTATATATACTGTATATTTAAGTGATAAAAATGACAGTTCACTGGTCGGCCAATAGTGAGAGAGGGGGACATAACTATTAGGCAATCACTGGTATGCCTGTATGTATGTGTATGTGTGTTGCCATCATATGATCAATATTTACCACAAACTATCTGTACATTTTTATATAATAGCCACCAGTAATCAGTGGCCACACCTGTCGACACCAATTGTTACCGACATATTTATATAGACAGTGGACACTTGTAACTGTGGTACGATTGCTACTCTCAATACTTTTTTTTATCCCGGGTATATACCAAACATTAGGGGGTATATTAGATATACGAAAATTTAACCAAAAAAAAAATATTACCGATAGTTAAATATTGACTTATAACTTGTTTTTTTACTTGATATTTATTATCAATTGGGTCAATACAATGACAGTTAATTGAAAGTGTGTCCGACAAATAAAAACATTACAAAAAAATAATACCTGAAAATGATTGATATTATTGTTTAATTAAATCAATAACAACACAATGTATATACAAATCATGTTTTTTTTAATGTAAACAAAATTTATTTAACGAAACACTTTTAATCCAATCGACTGCCGACTCTATCTCTTGGTATAAGCCGTAACTCTGATCCGTGTTTAAGGAAGATATCGCCGGCCGTTTGCGACGGATTTATACCAATTCCATCGTCGGTAATGATGGCACTGGTGGCCGGTGTTTGCTTGAACTCTTCGGCAGCGTACTTGAGGACAGCAGTGAACGGTGCGTTTTCGGGAACCGTTAGCCTAAAAAAAATGTCAAACAAATGATATTATAATCAAAGGTTATGTTTATATACATAATTAAACTAAAACTAACACTTTGTACGGCAACTTCGGGTCACTGGTCAGTGTTATCTTGAATGTGACTTTTGATGCGGGAGTACTGCTGTTGGCTGTCGCTGTGGCCGCTGATCCGCTTGTGTTGGCCGCTGTTGCCCTATTGGGATGTAATCATTATTGTTATAAAATATGTGTTCATTAAACAGCTAAATGTATGGGTTCTTCAACTTACATGTCTGTCCACTGGATGTGCCGTCAAATGTCCTCAAAAACAGATGGATTAACAAATTGAGTGATGGATTAAATGCCACGCAATTGACAATCAATAGGCAACTAAACTATTCATAGATAACGTTACAGATATTTAGCATTTTTTTTCGGCTGACATTTAATTTAAATAATAAATAATTATTTAATTTATAAATTAATAAAGTTTTTTCTGTTTTTATAAATTATTAGATTTGATTGTAATTTTATAGACAAATAATAAAAGTGTTAATTTTGTTGATTATGATATTTATGTTAATATTTATTTTTTTGATTTTTATTTTATTAAAATAGTTTTGTTTCCAATAACTTGTCACACATTAAGTGTAATGTTGTTTATGGTTAACATTATTATCAATTTAAACTGTAATGTTGTTGACATACAACACGTGTTGTGCATTGAGTTTGTAATACAAGCAATACTTTAGTGTATGTAAAGCACGTGTGTTTTGGCGTTAATAACTATAATAATATTACGTGTTTCATCAACTGATCCCAAAGATGCCTAAAGTACACGAAGAGGCAATGATGAGGAAACTGAAGAAACGATTGAAACACAAACAAAAGCAAAGACTTGACAAACAGAAAGAGCGACAAACTATGGCATCAAATGGAGATCAAGAAGAAGAAGACATTGATGACGATATTGTGGGATCTGATGACGACAATGTTCAACAACAACCTAAGAGATCTAATGCTGAATCAGTGAATAACAATAAACAAAGTAAGAGTTTTTGTTGTCTTCATTTGAGAACCGATGAATTTATGGACATTTATTACGAATTGTTTTATTTATTTATTTTTTTAATTCAACAGAAAAACTGAAAACTAGCGAAACGACAGCTAAAGAGATTGATTCGGTAAATGATGTTAATGTTGATGAAGATAATAGTGAAAGTGATTGTCCACAATTGGTGACATCGGATGGTAAGCCAGCAAATATACCATTAAGTATGTCACTGACGGCCACCAGGTTTGATGAACTGCGCGACAAAGTGTCAGAATTTACTCTGAATGCGATTAAAGACATGGAGTTTACGGAAATGACTGAAATACAGTCAAAGACAATACCACATCTATTGGAGGGAAAGTAAGTTTTATTAAAGGAAATGTAGATATTTGTTATTTTTATCAATTGTTTGTATTTTAATTTTTAATAGGGATTTAGTCGCTGCGGCCAAAACTGGCAGCGGAAAGACATTGGCTTTTCTTATACCAGCACTGGAACTGTTATATAAACTAAGATTTATGCCGCGCAATGGCACCGGTGTTATTGTAATATCGCCAACCCGTGAGCTGTCGATGCAAACATTTGGTGTACTTAAAGAATTGATGAAATATCATAAACAAACCTACGGTCTGATTATGGGCGGAACAAATCGACAATCGGAAGCGCTTAAACTGGTTAAAGGTGTTAACATATTGGTGGCCACACCGGGACGTCTGTTGGATCACTTGCAAAATTCTAAACAATTCTTATTTAAGAATCTTCAGTGTTTAATCATCGACGAAGCGGACCGTATACTAGATATTGGTTTCGAGGAAGAGATAAAACAAATAATTAGATTATTACCGCAGAGAAGACAAACTATGCTTTTTAGCGCTACATTAACTAAGAAAACAGATGATTTGATTACTACGGCACTCAAGAAGGAACCGTTATATGTAGGACTAGAAGATTATAAGGAAACGGCAACAGTTGCCGGTCTCGAACAGGGCTTTGTATTTGCGCCGTCAGACAAACGGCTGCTTTTATTGTTTACATTTTTGAAGAAGAATCGCAACAAAAAAGTTATGGTTTTCTTTAGCTCCTGTATGTCAGTCAAGTTTCATAATGAACTCTTTAATTACATTGATATGCCTGTTATGTGTATTCATGTAAGTGATGTTTGAATAGTGTAAACATAATTATGCTGATTGTAATGTTGTTGTTGTTGTTTAGGGCAAACAAAAGCAAACCAAACGTACGACAACTTTCTTTCAATTCTGTAACTCCGAGTCTGGTATCCTATTATGTACAGATGTGGCCGCCCGTGGTCTCGACATCCCTCAAGTCGATTGGATAGTACAGTACGATCCACCCGATGATCCTAAGGTTGGTCATTAAGTTTCAAATAATTACTTTTTAAATATATAAATATTTAATTAATTAATTAGTTTTTTAAAAAAAAAGACTAATGAATGTTTTTGTTGGATCGCATAATTTTTCAATATAATCCATTTATAATTATATGATTTTTTAATTTATAAATAGTAGTTAAAAAGTAATTTTCTATTAATAAATAGCAATTATGATGCCATTCATATCATTAGACCCTTTAACTGTAATGATGTTTTTGCTGTCAAAAAAATTTCTTTAATATGATATTTATGTCTCAACTTTCATTATAATAAATTTTGTTTTTCGCTTAATAGTGACATTCATTGTTGTCTTAACTAATGATGATTTTGTCTTTATATATATATAGGAGTATATACATCGTGTGGGCCGTACGGCACGGGGTGAAGGGGCCAGTGGTCACGCTCTGTTGATTTTGAATCCCGACGAGATTGAGTTCTTAAGATATCTTAAAGAAGCCAAAGTGCCGCTCCAGGAGTTTGATTTTTCATGGAATAAAGTGGCAAACATACAACCCCAGGTATGCCCTATAATAGTATATATTTACGGTACACACTGTATGTGATAGGTTATGTACGGTACAAACCTCCCGACCCCGTAAGTCATCATAATATCCTATTTGACACAGCATTACCCTCTCGACTGTCAGTCAGCTGTCAACGGAAATAGACACTGAATTTTTTTCTAACTTTACATTAACTAAATTTATATTGAAATTTATTGCTAATAATTTACTGAATCTTAGCGTAAAATTTTTTAAAAAAGTTTTCGCAACTATTTCTATAAATAAGTCGCTTATCTATAAGTTTTTTTTGAAAAGTAAATTTTTATATGAATTAAGCATTATTTCTGTATTTTTATTATTTTGTTTTTGTTTTTGATAAACATTTTTTTGTTCACTAATTCATTTATTTCGAAGTTATTTAAAATTGTTGAGATATCATTAGAAAGTAATAAGACATAAAAATATTTTTTATTGTTGTTATTTGTTAGTCTTTTTTTGTTATTGTTTTGTTTTTTAGTTAAATATTTTATTTTATTTTTTTTAATATGACTTGAGAGAGAATTTAATACATGTTTGTGTGACAATTTTATGAATAAAATTTATATATATATATATATATAAAGTGGTCGTACATATCAAGTATTATGTATTTCATTACAAAAAAAAATTGTGGATTATTTTTATTTTACATACACCGGAAAAATATAAATTATATTCTGTATCAAAATTTTTGGCAAATGCCGTACAAAGAGTTTCATTATTATTTTACATCTAATTTTTGTTTGTCTCCCTTTCCTCTATATAGTGTTTTTGGTTAATGTTATTTTATCTCTCATTTTTTACCATAAAGTAAAACACACGCACACATATAGATTAAGTTATAGTTTTTATTTATTTTTTGTTTTCCCATTACGAAAATTATTTAAAAAATATTATTATTAAATTAAATTACATTATAGCTGATATAATTATTACTTGAAAATTATAAGTGGGTTTTAAGTGCCTGTGTTTTACTGACTGTTTTGGCATAAAAATCTTTATCTCTTTTCCTCTCCTCTCTCCCACATATCAACGGGTTTTATAGTTTTGTTTTTATTTTAAATTCACGATTCACTTAAATATATAGTGCTTTCAAATGATTCACATTTTGTTGTTTGTTGAGAGTTAATAATTTAAAATTTTAATTTTTTCGTTAATTTATCGTTTTTTGTTGCTAATTTATAACTATTTGATAACACTTTTAGTGTTGCACCTAATATAGACTTTTTAATATAAAATTGTTTTTCAAGAAAAAAATATTTTAATCAATACTTACTTACTATGGTATTGAAGTATTTAAAAATTATTATTTTTTCTATGACTTAATCAACTTTTCTCTCCTTTAATGTCAATCTTTTATAATTAATTAGTTTTTGTTTTGTTGTTTAATAGCCATGCATTTGATTGACTATTGGTATTAACACCTTAATAGTTACTGTTTATATGTGCAACAATTGTGAGATAGAAAAAAAATTGATAACTTATAAATTTGATTTATTTTTTCTTGTTTTATTTGTATTACAAAACTGATTATTAATGTTAACACCTGTTATTTTTATTTTATTTGTTGTTTGCTTAATGTTTAATTACCGTACAGTTTTTTGATTGATATAAAACACTTTTTTATTTTTTATATATATATTTTTTTGCTTTTCGCTATCTGTGCAGTCAAACACTTCCGCTGATAAATAACTAATTGGCGTTACGTTAATAGTAACAGTAGTCGTAATCTCCCGTTCCCCGAGTGCTCTTTGAGATCTCCCTTTCCCTTACCCCTCATTTTACTGTCTCTGTCTCTCTCATGAACTCCTGGCACGCGTTTGGGTACTTTTCGCATGAATACCCAAAATAAGTATGAATGCTACACTACTATGTGTATGTATGTATAACTGTAGGTATATTTATAAACAAAAAATCGTCAAACACTGGTCTCTAAAATTGATGAACATTAATGAATAGAAAGAGAGAGAGTGAGTGAGAGACTAAAGTTTTTTTTACAGAAAGTTATTTATAAAATGATGATCTTTTTTATCGCTCACTAAAAAAATTATGTATTCATTAAAAATAGTTGTAATTATTCATTAGTCGAGAGAGAAATTCTTGGATCTAAATCTTCAAAAATAAAGTTTTTCTCTCCGATATATATATATATTTATATATCTCTGGATTTCAGTTTTATTATAGTTATGTTAGAATTATTTTTTTTATTTAAATATTTTCTCTTATTGTTATTTAATGGTCTGTATGTTGATTGTATGCGAAGGTTTAATTTTTTATTACATTTTATTTTACTCTTTTTTATGTCTAATACATTTATGTCATCACAGTTTTACAACAGTATACTTATATATAAATATATATAAATGTATGTCTCTATATATACAAAATAATTTGTAGCAATTATTTATAGAGAAAAATTATTCACATTTTTTTCTTACACTCGCTTTTTTGGAGTATTTATTTTGGATTCAATTCATGCACTCAATCATAAAGTCGATCACTCATTCATTGAGCCATTTATTAATGTTAATAAATCTCATCTTTTATTATATATTTATTTACCAAATCATTAATTAGATTATTATTATTGCCACTAGATTTTTATGAAGTGTTATTTCATTGTTATATATTTGTAGTCTATTTGTTTAAAAGTTTAGTTGTTGTTGTTTTATAAATTTCTCACTAAACTGTTATATGTTAACAATTGTTGACAAATTTATCACTAATTCATTGGAGAGATATTTATTTATAACTATCACTACACAACGTCTCACACACACCACACTTATCTTTGTTTTTAAAAACTACTATTGTATTATTGTTTTACTATTTTTATTTAAAAATCTAAAAATAAAGTTTGAAAAATGCACTTTTTTGTTGTTGTATTTTAAAGTTTTTATCAGCGATTTTAGCACTGTATGAATGTGTATATAAAAAGAAAAATGAAAGACTAATAAAAAAAATTGAAGAAAGTGTGATAACTTTAATTTCTCTCTTTAATATTTATTATAATATATTTGTTTGTATGAATTTTGTTTTAATTTTGTTGTTGTTTTTGAAAGTATACTAGATTAATATACGATTTTTCAAAAAACAGTAATAAAAATTGACATGATAAAATTTATGATCAATTGGTGACAAATATCTCCTGGTGTGGTGACCCCTTTTATATACTGTATATATTGAAGACAATTTTTGTTTTAAAAATTTTTTGACAAAACAAAATGAGAATATATATTATATATTTTCCAGTTTCTCTCTCAAAATGCCTTATGCTCTCAATCTATCATCAAAACTGACATCAAAAACTGATCTCTCTCTCTCTCTCTCTCTTTCTCTCTCTCTCTATGGAGTCATCATTTCATTTGATATTATTTTTTCAGTTAATTTTGTTAATTTATTTATTTGTTTGTTTATAACTATGTAAAAATTGTATGCCTTTATTCTCTGAATCACAAGTTATATAAATATTATATTTTTCATAATTTTTTTCTTTCGTATTTCAATGAATAATTTAGCTTATATTTTGTTGTACATTATGCTCCACTGTGTACTGTATATATAAACTCGGTATATATGATATTATTAATCAAAAACTTGTTTTTTGTTGAGTTATACAATATTTGATATACCCATGACTTGTCTATCTGTATCTGTCTCTTATGCAATTCAACCGACAAAAAGTTGGCTCAAATACCTCATTATCTATAAGTCCTATTGTGTCTATAATCTATGGGATATCTTTTATTTCCTATATATATTATTTAAGCAACAAAAAATTATACAATTAAAACTACTTTAAACACAAGCATTCATTGTATATGTTTTTAAATGTATGTCTTATATGACTTTACCGTTTTTTACACAAAATTATATGATTTCTCAACATATCTCTCTCTCTCTCTCACTTTAGGCTCTTGAGAGAGAGAGAGAGAGTTAACATTTAAATAATAAGTTATTTTTATACGAAAAAATTCAACAATTTTTTCTGAGTGTCATTTGTCGTACAATTGTCAGAATATTCTGTCAAGAATTTGATATTATTTTAGTTGATGTACTGATAAATATACCATTCCTTTCCTAATTGAATACCGTTTTCTCAAATACTAATTGCAAATACAATTTTTTCAAATCAATGTTCACTTTCATTTCCAATTGACTGTCAAATCTTTATAAAAGAGATTATGTTTATTCAATACTATAAAAATAAATACAACAACAACACCAACAACAAAAATGTGACTAATTTATCGCATTTCCCTATGACTTATACGAGTTTGAATTTATAGTTATATTATTATTTAGGAAATGGTGTCTCCAAAAAAAATAATACCAGAATCCCAAAGCTCTGGGTGTTTGGTTTGCGATATTTGTTTGGTTTGATGTGTCGAATAATAACTATAATTCATAAGTTAGTTGTGTTTTATTTTTAAAAAGCTTTGAATACATCACATATATAGAGTTAAAACTTGGAGACACTTTTTTTAATACTGTATCGCAAAACTTATTTGTCTCAAACATGTAGTTTTGTGGTGTTTAATCAATTTTAGACATGTTTTACAGGTAATTTTACCAGAAAATAGTGTGTAATTTACCATGACAAAATTTAATTACACGAAACTTTCATATATAAAAAATGTTTAATGAAAAAATCAATGTTACGAATAATTTTAGATGAATGTTGTGAACAAAATATTTTTATTTTTAAGTTTTAAACAATTTTTTTGTTGGTATTATAAGTTTGGTGAAATGATTGTTTATTTAAATTATATTACCGGTAAATAAAAAAAATTAGCATGTAAATTTTTAATGTATTTCTAATTAGCCACACAATTAGATAAATAAATTATTAAAATTGTTTTGTCAATTCAGCCAAAGCTACTTTTAAGCATAAATTTTAAAGTTTGATATTGTTTTAGACTTTACAGTGTAGAGCCTTATAATGAGTTAACAGTAAAGATATAAATTTAGACTTTTATTTATTTAATATTGAAATTTATGTAACTACAATATTACCGTACATTTTATTTTTATAGAAAAATATAGTTCAATGTAGAAACATATGATTAAAAACGATGACAATATCTGATGATCTGATTGTAAAACTATTACAATGAGTCTAATAAATCACGAAATATTCTAACACTTAATTATTATTTAAATTTTTCTAATCTTGTTTTGTTTATCATTAGTTGGAAAAGTTGATCACAAAGAACTACTTTCTGAATCTATCGGCCAAAGAGGCCTACAAGGCCTTCATCAGAGCCTACGACAGCCATTCCCTCAAACAAATCTTTGATCTTAACCGACTGGATCTGGTGGCAGTGGCAAAGAGTTTTGGTTTCGGTGTACCCCCTTTTGTTGATTTGCGTAAGTTATATATATATATATAGATATATAGATATTTTTACAAATCATTGCATTTTGTCACTGATATACTGTATATATTTCTCCCTCTTATCTGATATATATTTATAGCGGTTACCGGAGCCAAAAGTGCCAGAAATGTCAACTATAGGAAAGGTAGTTCTGGTAGAAAGCCTAACTATGCGCACGGTGTGACCACCAAAAAGAGGACTCAAAAATCAATTATCTATAAAGCGGTTCCCATTCAGAAAGATAAGCGACAGTTTAGCCGATGAGAAAGTGATATCGTCTGTATTTTTTTGGACAACTTTTTTTTATTTTATTTGAATATATTATTTAAGATTTATTATGTATTTTAATTTCATTTCATTTATTACAATATAATGTTATTCATTGAATAATAAAATAAATAAATAAAATCAAATGAGAGAGAAAGATATGCTAAAATAGAAATGTAGGTAAAATAATAAATTATTATTATATGGTTATTCTGTGCCTATAATTGAAATATTTTTTGTTTGAAAACATTAAATTTAATCAAATTTTCTGATAAACCACTTTATATATATATATACCGGTATATGATATATATGGTTTTGGTTTAGTTGGGGTCATACATCAGATACAATTGAATAATTTTGAATGAATGAGTTAAAGTTGAAAACAAATAAAACAATATATTGAATAATAGCTGATAAGCCGAAAAAAAACCAATAACTTTATATTAAATTATATTATTAAATAAAAATTACATAAAAAATTTAAATACTCATGTAATTTTTATTATCAATTATGAATAAAAAAAATGAATATTAATATAATTTATGAAAATTTAATTAATTTATTTATTTGGTCTCATTATCTAAAGCGATAATAGTTGCCTAACAATATTGTTATTATCAACATTCAAATGCTTCTGATGTGTGGTTGGGGTTATGTCGTGTGTTGGGTGGCGTGGGGTTACTGGTTGGGTGTGTTTGTAAGGCTTCACATTTATAATTGTTTTGGATATTTATATGTTGTGTAATGAATAGATGTAATCAAATGTAATACAAAATTTAAGCTAACATTGTGAAGGGCATTACGTAAGAGATTTTTGTTGAAATTATTATTATATTTTTGCCATCAAATATCTCAATAGTGTTTATATTAGTTATTGTACAAAATTGTAGTAAATTTATATTATATCATATAAACATTTTAGTTGATAACAAAAAAAAAACAAAACAAAACAGTTTCTAAATCTAAAGTTTGATTAGTTTTATATTTATATATAAAAATTCTATATAATAAATATTTATTTAAAACTTATAATATAATATACACCGGTATATATAATTTTTACTTAAAAACTATTAATTTCCTAAATTAATAGCTTATTGGCAATTTCTATTAATATTAAAAAAAATAAATGATAAAAATTTTTACTATTATTAATTTAATTGATAAATGTGAAAATAAATTACTTATTAATAGTGATTACAATATTAATTAATAGTAAAATTATCTATTAGTGTCGCCATCTACCAGAATCTATAATTTTTGATAATGTATGATGCTAAAAAAGTTATATATTTATATATACAGTATATACATATGTATATGAAAACTTATCAAGATGCTAAACAAATACAAATTTTGCACCAAACAAAAACAATAATAAATAAACAAACTTATAAATTAAAATATTTATAAAAAAAATTATACATTAACTATAATCATGGATAAATTTTTAATTGATAAATAATTTTTAATTTTTTTTTTTTTTTAGTATTATATAGCATAGGATTATACACTATGTGTGTATACAGTATATAATGTTTATTATAAAAATAAAAATTTTCACAAAAAGTTTTCTCACTCATAGTATAATTGTACTAAAAATAGAGTTTTTATAAGAGAGTTGAATGCAAGGGTGTATAACACTGTATATAATAATATAGCGGTTATATGTAGTGTACTGTATGTATGTATGAATGTATGTATGAATATATGGGACCTATACTGGATTGGTTGCATTGATTTTGAGAGATGTTGGGCCATTTAGAATGGATGAGCACTGCACTGTTACCCACACATACATACATACATACATACATACACATAGTGTAAGACCATCACTAACTGCTTGCTTGCTTTGAGCTCAGTTAGTGTATCAGTGCGTGAGTGTATGTGTTTGCTGTTAACTCCACACATAAAACTGAGTCCCATTCAAGTATATAAGTTTAAACAACTAGTTTGTTATGTATAGTATCAGTACAACACTAGTCTAGCAACTAGTAGTATAAGTCATTGGAAATAATAATTTGCAAATCAGTGCAAAACATTTTGGGAGAGTTTTTAGAGACTCATTTGAGTCAATGTTAAACTAGTATTTGGATTGCATTAGTCAAGTCTATACAACACTAGCATTGTTTTGGGACACAAAACATAGCCAAACATATAATAGTATTAATAATATAATATAAGTTAACATCACATTTATCTACAGTTTTAAGCTATCAGTTGTTTGTATGCATTGCACTGTTAAACAACAAACAGTCCATCATTTGTTGATTTGTTTTTTAAAACAAGTGATAATACCATCACTACTGCTGTTGTTGATGATAGCCGTCGACCAAAACCAATCGATTGCATACATAACCCATAAGTGATGATACATTCATTGGCAACCATTGCCACCACTTTTTTGTTGCCATCATCTTAACGGTTGCCGACCGACCAGTCACTACCACGCCATCCAATTAAGTGCCACAAAACAAGCCAACCAACCGTCCCATTGAAAACCGTATTCATATTTTTTAGGTATTCATATACTTATTGTCCGATCTTTGATCTCTCTCTTATTGTGTCCAAAAAAACACTATCTGTGCTCATCCTATTCATCCGTCCTATCTATCTGTCCATCAAATATCATATATTGTACCGCCAATTGTCACTATTATTATTATAATTATCACCAACTGTTCCCTATTATTCATTCACACAGTGTGTCTTCTCTTCATAATTTCTTCATATATATATATATATAATCAATGGGTGAAAATAGTAACTCTTCGGCGACGACCAACTCGTCAAACAATAATGTGTCGATGCAGTCGACGGCCGACTATTTGGCACAACTTCTTAAAGATAGGAAACAATTGGCAGCATTTCCCACTGTCTTCCTCCACATCGAGCGCCTCCTCGATGAAGGTATGTGTTTGAATGTCTTATGTTAGGACTATTCATATTTCATATATTGTTGTCATTGTTAATGTATGTATGCATTGGTTTTAATATTGTTGTTGTTGTTAGTGTCACAGTTGTTGTCCTTATTTAATTTGATGGACCTCTTTGAGAGGTTATATGAGAGAGAGAGAGAGAGAGAGATTATGGTAGTGAAAGAGAGAGAGAGAGAGAGAGACTATGAAAAAGAGGGAGAAAAATGATTTCTTGTTTTTGATATTTTATTTTCAGAAACTATTTAATCGCCTCTTTATATATTTTGCAATCACTTGTTTTTTAATGGGAGAGTCATATTTTTTAATGGTTAGAAAATCTGTTTACAAAATGTCGAAAATTGATAGAAAATATTTATCAAATATTGTCGAAATTAGATTTTTCTTGTAATTTATGACATAAATGACAATTAAGTGGGTTTTTGGTCGCCCAGCGATTGATTTTTGCCGATAATTAGCGGCAAATAAAATTCAGCTGATATTTTGTTGGGTGATGGCTTATCTTCATATACATACATAAGCTCAGTTGTGTTTATGTTTTTATACTCCCTTTCCTTATGCTCTCCTCATTGACTAAACATATTACCTGTACATTGACTTGAATAATATATAATGCAGTATAAAATACATTGAAATTAAAAATTAATTATATAAAAGATTTTTTTTATATTTAGTTTTAGTAATACCTACAATATGTTGTTTTTTTAGTTAGTTAGCCCCACTGTGTGGGCCGTAAGATCTAAATATTATTAATAATACCACCAAATATTGATAGTGACATCAATTTGCTGGGGAACGTTGTGTGTGCTGGCAAACAATTTTCACATGTGATTTATATTGAATGATTTATTTTTATATTTCAATTTTGTCATAAACCATCTATCAATATGGTTTAGTAGTAATAATAAAATAAGGATATTTAATTTTATAATTATATTTTTAGCTCAATTAATAGTTATACCATTTATAGCTACTAATACTTGTAGTTTAATATTATACTGATTGTCCATTTAGTAAACATTTTTAGGTTTTTAAAAAATAATGTTTATTTTAATTGATAATTAAAACATATAAATAACCAGTATTTATAATATAAATTATTTTATAACTTAATTTATACTTTAGTATTATTTTTTAAACCAAACGATTATTTAGCATATAATGTTTGTATATATGTTAAGTAAATGTTATTTAATTTATTTGATGTTTATAGGTATATTAAGCGCCAAAATTATAGTTAATTAGTTTGTATTTCATATCAAATGTAGACATTTATTTGATTATTTAATTGAAGTTTATATAATAATAATAATAATAATAATTTCTCAACTGTATTAATATATTAGTTATAATATATATATAAGTATATCATTAAGATATTACTATATTTACTATTTTATTATATTGTTATAATCACAAACATAATATTGATATACACAACTTTTTATTATATTAGATATCAAATATGTTTTATAAGTAATTAATGTAATATCTAATATTATTATATAGATTAACACATTGTAGGCATTGAAGTGGCACTCAATGAATAAATGAAATGAAATTGGTTTGAAAACTGATTAAAGAGCTTAACATTAAATGTTGTATTTTTTAATACAAATATATATTATATAATATATATTTACTACACATATAGATATGAACGGCTTATCATTAAGTATACAAGCGATTCAAATCCCAACTTTGATTGACGGCTAATGCCTATCCCTATTATAGGGCGCTCCTGTGCTACGGCACTTAGATTATTATTAAACTATTAACTAATTGCAATGATAATAAAAATATTGATTTTAGCATTTTTGTGAGTACAGTGTGTGTAGACATCATTTATATAAATGGTTGAATTTGTGTGTAATTTAGATGAAGTTTTCTAATAATAAACTTTTTTTTAGAGGAAAACTTTTGAGTAAATTATATACAGAAACTCTAATATACTATTATATTAACTCGTATCATATTTACAGTATATTTTTAATCAATTGCCATAAAACTTAAGTTTATTATTTAATAATAATATTATTATATTTACTGATTATATTACTTTTTTATTTTAATATAAAACACGATAGCTTATAATTAAGTTTTATACTGTAATAATGTATATTTTATCATTATTGTTAAAAACACATTATTATAACCATTGGTATTTGGCGTGTATTTTGAGACAAATCTGTGTTGACATAAAGCACTTGTTTGGTCTCTCATATGTGCCGTTTTATTACCCGACAAATGTATATAAAAAATTAGATTATTTTTAATGGTTGCCATTCATTTGGCAAATGTTTTAGAAATTATTATATATATTTATATATAATAAGTTATGTATATAATTTGATTCCCATTGCTTATAAGTGTTGAATGACATGACTGATGTCGACCCCCATTAATATATAGCCCGGTATTTGAATTGAACACGAGTTGACTGCATACCAGCCCCTCAATTGACGGCACTTTTTATACATATATTGTTTGTGTTACCTTTTTCTTTGTGATAACAAACCCTAATCAACGCAATTTTGTGATAACAACCCATAAAATGTGTTAAAAGTATTGTATTATTTTATATTATTATTATTAATGGTAATACCAGTGTTGGGAACAGTTAGCTTATGTTTATTAGTTAAACCCTTTATGTGTACGAATATATATATATATATATACATGTGTATATGTATATATAACGATTGACTTCCTAAAAAATACTACAATTAATTGAACATTTTAACAGATTTTTAATATATATATATATTTAATGAGTGTTATTGATATTTATGTTTAGTTTTAATATACAGCACTTGTCTGTGTCTAAATCTATCTAAACATTAAATATACTGTAAAAAATGTATCACAATTAACCAATAGTTTTAATTAAAACTCAAATTGTTATTCTATAGTTATTGACCCATTTATTTAATTTTTGAAATTAATACAATTTATATTATTTTAATTATGTAGCAATTAATTGCTGGGATTATTATACATATTTTTAAATAGTGGGAATAGTTGAGTGGGAAATGCAAACTACAAATAGGGAAAGCTTTTATTTTAACTAAAATTTATATTTTATGTTTGAATTGAAAATTAATTAGTAAATTTGTATATTGTTTTTAATCATGTTTAGTTAAGCTATTGATGGATAATAACTCCAAAAAATATCAAGTTACCGGAAATTTACACATTAATTTGAACCAATATTTACATATAAACTTTGTAGAAACATTTTCCCCCCAATTTTTTTATAATCACTATATAATATTACTAAAAAAAATTATCACTAATTTTATTTGTCAATAAGTTAATCGTCTCCTATTGATATTAAAATTGATTGTAGAATTAGGAAATGAATTGTCATAGTTTTTTATATTTTTATTTGTATTTCTAAAATAAAAAAGTTTTTATAATTAGATTTATAATTTTGCATATTTTCAATGTTGTGAAAATTGTTTTCAATAAACTAATACTATTATTATGAATTATGAATTATAAATTTACTTATTGTTAAGTGTATTGTGTTTTAAAAAAAAGTTTTGCCAAATATTCAGTATATATATATATATAGTATATACATATAATGATTCAATAACCATATATAATATATGTGTGGTTAACTAATATTATAAAACTTGTTTGAATTATTATATTATTATTATTTAAAAATGAGTTTACTTATTATTATAATATTAATTTTATTATATTGTATTCACTATTATTATAATGAAGTGATTTTTTACAGTACAGTTCACTATACAATACAACCCCTATTAGTGGCGAGTTTTCCCAACCATTAAAAACTAATAGTCATTGTTTGGGTAGAAAATTGATTTGAATTATAATAGACTTTATGGTATTTTGGTTATATAATCCGCTCCTTATAATTAAACATAAAATTTATGACTTGGCTTTAAAAACTTTGTAAATATAATGTATTTTATATTATTTATGAGTAAATAAAGCCAACAAAAAAATCATATCAATAATATTTGAATTATAATTTTGTTTCTTTTAACGAAAAAAAAAATATTTTTGTTTTTTTGTCAATTTATATGCCTCAAATATTAGTATATTTTTGTTTGCTAACATATATATATTATATATTATGAATTTATGCTATCGGATATTATATATGATATTTTTTTATGTGATTTATATATACCATTTGAATCTATAATTAAGTGATGCAGTCCTGTAAATATATATAAATAAAAGTTTAGACTTATTTTCCAAAAGTTATATTCGAAGTTTATACTGTGTATAATATACTGTACTTTATATATAGTATTTATATAAAGATATTTATTACTTAAAAAGAGTTTGTCTTTAACATAGAAAGAAAGAGAGAGAGAGAGAGAGAGAGAGAGAGAGAGAGAGAGAGAGAGAGAGAGAGAGAGAGAGAGAGAGAGAGAGGAATAAATGAAAAGTATTTTTTAAAAACATTTTTTTGCTTAAAAAAGATGTATATATTTTAGCTGAAAATTTTATTTATGTGTTGACGCGTGCATATATTTTGGTAAATAATTTTTGTTGATGTATGCTATGTTCAATCAGTGTGTGAGTTATAAATTTTACATTGAAAGTGGAAAAAAGTTTTACCATATAGTATTTAATTGAATTTTAATTTTTTATTTCATATGCAATGATAAATATATATTTTATGAAAATTTGTTTCTATTTTTATATATGTATATAAATGTAGAAATTAATAGAGTGCGTCAAAACTTGTTTCAATTAAATGGCGTCGAGAAGAAACCAATGGTACTCCCGGAGCCCGAGGGAACCGCAGTATCCAGACAGGAGAAAGTGTATGTTCCCGTCGATGAACATCCAGAGGTTAGTATACCTGTTGAGAGCTACCGAACCCTTTTCCCAATTGTAATGGTTTATGTTATCCAATTAAGTGATACACATTAATAGTTGTTTTTCCACTAATCTCTTAGATTTATATCATAGATGTTATTGTTGTTTCGATAATTAAAATTTTTATTATTATTTATTTGAATAATTATATGATTACAATCGGTCGATAATGAATTGCCAACAAACAGTACAATTTTGTGGGCAGAATTTTGGGTCCCAGAGGTATGACTGCCAAACAGTTAGAACAGGAGACGGGCTGTAAGATTATGGTCAGAGGAAGGGGATCAATGAGAGACAAGAAAAAGGTGAATGTTTTATATATATATACTATTAATAATAATAACACTTTATTTTTGCTAATTAATTGTGATTTTTTAAATGATGCCTTTGATCTCATCAATTACTAATAAGCTATTACTTTTTTTTAATTATATTATTATTGTGATTAATATTACATTTTATTTAATAATTCAAAAGGTAATTATAAATTGGTTATTATAGAAAAAGGCAAACATTTATTAATAAATTATTAAAATATTTTTTCTGATGACTCATAAACTCATGTCTTAAACATTAGGCATTTATTAATAAATGTATTTTCAAATGCTTACATAAGATGTGTGTTTGTATTCATGAACTAAATGGTAAATATTTATTAATATTAATAATATTATGAGCCGTAATATACCGTATTTCCCAATTTAATGATTCCCTTTCTGTCATTATATTGTTTTAAATCACTTTCACTCTAAATTACTTCATCGTATTAATGATGATATCCTTTTATACTAACTATATAACCATAAACTAAATACTGTATTGTATTATTATTGTATACAAAGCGCTAAACAACATAATAATTTAAATTTTTTATATTTATTTTATGTACAGTACAGTACAAATTTAGTCCTAAAGCAGTTATATTATATATATTAAAATTGTATTACTAATTCCAGCGCTTTGTGTGAATTATTTTGTTTTTGTTTGTTATAATAACTTATGAAACTTTTTTACAACTACACAAAACAACAGGAAGAGGCAAATCGAGGCAAACCTAATTGGGAACACCTCAATGACAAACTACATGTCCTCATCACTGTTGAAGACACGAACAATAGGGCCAACGTTAAGATTCAAAAGGCCATCGACGAGATTAAAAAGCTTTTGATTCCTATTGTTAGTATTAAACAAAATGATTTTTAATGTGTTAGAAAAAAATTAGTTTAAAAGTTTTGTTTTTCCATTTTTTTTGTAATTTCAAGACTGAGGGCGAGGACGAGCTTAAAAAACGGCAGCTCATGGAGTTGGCTATTATTAATGGAACTTATAGGGACAGTAGTCAACGTAATAGTAAGTAGATTACATTAAAGAAAAAATTGTCAACAATTGATTGATTTTGTTGTTATAATTATTTATTAGTTAATTACAACCAATTAATTCATATATATATATATTGTAATCGGTTGTAATGTCTTTTTAGTTGATCCATCTCTACAATTAGGTTTCGATGCGGATCAGTTACACAAATTGACACAATATCCGATAACACTGACCACACCGTTACGTCACCACGCTCACTCCACACCGATTGGTGCACCTTTAATTATAAGCTCGAGGCAGTTTACTATGCCTACCAGTGCCGCACTACTCAATGGCGGCGGACCTCCACCACTGATATCGCCAGCAGATGCCAATCTACTGTATCACTATCCGGAATACGCCGGTCAGTTCGCGGCAGCTCTTACATCACCTCAAGCGGCAGCTTTGTTGGCTGATTACCCGAACACCCATACGGGTACCGCCGTTATCGACACACTAACATCGACCGGTGGGTTTATAACGCGTTGACATAACGCCCCCTATAATAGTATTTCCAGTTATATAATTCATGACAATTACTATTAGAACTTTTTTTTTAATTTTTACTTTTTATTATTGAATTAATGGCCACAAATATGTGCCATAAATTATATCTTCGTTTTTATTATAATTATAATTGATTTATAATTTATAATTATTTATACGATTGAACTGTTAATTATTATAATTACTTAAATTTTAGTATATATTTTCATAAACACTGTGATATATTCCTACGGAAACAAACACATACACAACTATATAAATATATATATAGAAAGAGAGATATAGACTAGAAATCATTGAATTTTTTTTAAAGATATTTATTAATGATTTATTTTAATTATTATTGTTATTAACTTTATTTGTTAATATATATATATTGTTTTTTTGCAACAAAAAAGCTATACAAGACATGAATCAATACATGCATTCAATCACTAGGAGTACCTCAATGATCACTGACCGAGTACTGTCTAAAAGGACAGATAGAATGAAGGACAGGGACTGAAATAAAGTGAGGCCTTTAAAAAAGTGGTCTCAATAAAAGATACACAGTTTTAATTTGGCACTTTAAAAAAATATATATATTTTTAGCGATGCGTTTTTAAATTTAATGATACTTATTGTTATTTAATTATATCAATTCTAATGGGTCCACATGTGGTCTAATTATTTAAAGAATTGTTTTATTATATATAATTGTTTTTTATGTTAAACTTCTGATATTTTGTTTGTTAAAGAATTGAAATTCTGGCAATAGTTAACAATATAAACAGTTTTTAATTTAATTTAAAATAGCATTATATAAAACTACTTAATGCAACAATATTTGTAATTTTTATCATTGCTTAAGTTTTAATTTAAAAATATTATATATATATATATAAATTGTAGAGCTTTAAGTTAAATAATCAAAGTGTATTATAAAATAATGAAATTATAATATTATATAAATAATTAAATAGCTTATATAGATATTTTAAATTTCAAATTTTAGTATTATCTTATAAGTTGTACTTTTTTCAAATATATTGTATATATTTAAATAACTACAAAAATTATATATATAGTCATTTTAATACTGAGATTTTATTTTATATTAAATACAAAAAGAAAATATTTTGTGCCACAGACTTGTAAAATATCTATATTTATTTAAACAATATTTATTGGGACCAAAAAAAACTACATTTTTAAAAAAAGTTTATTCAATAAGAGAGAGAGAACAAAAATCGTCGATAATTTTTTTTAAGTGCCAAAAAATTACTGAAAATCATTATTTATTGTAAAAATACGCAAAAAATTTTGATAACAAAAATTATAGAAAATAGTTTTTTCGAAAATATTTATAGTCATAGCGTAGCAAAAAAAAAAGAAAAATCCCTAATTATAATATAAATTTTACACTTAATTGATTGCACAGTACTCTGTTTAGTGGCAGCTAATGATTGATTAATTTATTTATAATATAAATAATTTCTCTTATTTCGGTTATTTTGATTTTTTTTAAATAAGTGTCTCAATGCATATATACTGTATATAGTTATATGCGAGACACAAATGATTTTTGTTTTGAAAATATGATCATTAATTTGAAATATTTACTTAATAATTGAATATACATATTTTGACCCCACAAACACACACATACAGTATATACACTTAACTATAAACAAACAAACACACAAAATAAGTCACATATAATTAATGTATAAAATAAAAGTTTCCATAAAAAACTTATTATAGATTTATTGACATTTTTTTGACTGCAATTATATATAAAAAGATGTAAATAAGCCATTTTTGACACAAAGTTATGATTTTATAAGAAAATATAAATATATTTGTTTTTAATTTGTATATACAATTATGTATTATATTATTATTATATTAGTCTATATTTTTTTGTTTGGAAAGTGTTTTATATGAATATCTCAGTGAACTATAAGAAATTTTTTTTTGAATATAAATATTATTTATACAATTATTTATATTATTATTATTATTATTATTATTACTTAAATATAACTATTATAAGCATTTGTTATTGAAATAGTTAATTGTTTTTAGTCTTATAATATAAAATTTATTATTATAATTTACGATTTTATTTATTATTTTTTAAACAAAAAATATACGCCTTATTTATATTTAGCCATAAATTAATATATTTTATCCATAATATTATTATTTAGTCTTATAGATATATAATTATCATAATTTATATGTTATTAATTAATTAATTTTTCAATATTAATGATAACTTTTTAAAAATTAATTTAATGCTAAAAAATGATTTATATTACAAAATATTAATTGACTAATGCTTTTATTCTTTACTAATCACCTGAAAAACAAACAAAACAACTGTTCACTCATACACACTGTGCTGTTGTCCACTACTGTCTGACCACTACTGACTAAAACCACTACAAATATAAAAAACTACTGCTCATCACTACTACTACTACTACCACTACTTCAAATAAATTTTAAAAAATCACATACCGTTCCCGTGCACACAAATACTTACAATGAAAATGATACAGGTGCGATTGGAAAGGATAAGCGACAGCGCAATACCGTCACTAACCGATATATACCGTATGATACGGTATCCATCACACAGAGACCCGCGTCTTAAGCTACTATCCATTTATATGTAACTATTATTAATTATAATTATTATAATGACGTGCCTTATAACTACTGTCTTTAAAAAAAACTAAACACACAATCAAACAAAATTTGTTTATTGTCTAAAAAAATAATTACAACTTTATTATTATTCAAAACATTTGTTTCTTAATTGTTGTCTATTTTTAATTTGAATTAATGAATTAATTTGATTTATATGTAATATTCCTAACGCAATATGACTTACCTGCTCATCACACCTGTATGTGTGGGGTAATGAAACTGATCACTAATTTACAATAATTATTATTTCATACATATTATTATTATTATTATAATTATTATTATTATTAGGACTTAAGTGCCAATAAATGACACACAAAATAATTATAATTAACAAAAAATTAATATTATAATTATATTAACATTTACAAACAATACACACACATAAACACAAATAACTTAAAATATTATTATTAATAATTATTAATATTATTATTATTATTATTGGGTTAATCATTATTATTATTAGTTGAGTACTTACTTATATAGTTATATATCGTGTACTTACTGTATGATCGCCTCCCCGATCAATGTGTCATTAATTTTTAACAAAAAATTATTACCAATTACAATTTAATTAAAATTAAAAACTTAATATATAAATATATAAATATTTACAATCAAATAAGTTACTTATTATAATTAACTTGTTATTAGTGATAGTTTTTTATATTTAAAATAGTAAACGAGTTGCCATTTGTTGTAAAAGTGAAAATTATAGTTTTTTGAAACAAATTACAGAACAAAAAAAAAGCAATAAACTATTTCTATATAAATAAAAAAATATATTTCAAGATTTTTGACGATCAAAATATTAAGTGCCAATTAAATCGCAAAACAATTGCAATATTTATATACAAAAATACATATATTTTAAATTTAGTTAATTTTTATAAATATATATTTATATTTATATATCTATATACATTACATTTCATAATAATATTATTATTATAAACATATTTTCGATAAAATGTAATATGACTTTAAATTAGTGTTTTTCTGTTTTTTTTCTTAAAAAATTGGTATTTAAGTAAAAATCTTCATAATTGTAATTAGAATTATATTTGAAAAAATTGTTTGTCACAAAAAAAACAAATAAAATCTATTAAAAACAATTTTGTAATCAAATCATTGTAAACAAAATTGTTTTAGTGTTGCAAACAAACAAAAAATATTTACATAAAAACATTTTAAACTGTAATGTACCATGTTGGATTTGTGTTTTTTGTTTGAAAATATGTTTCATTTTGATTATGCTTAATTATAATTATTATAGATTGCTTGGTATTATGTTATATTAAAAAACAATTTATTGATGATATGATCTGAGAAATCTCATATATATTGACAAATATTATTATTATAATTATAATATTGTAATTTTAATAATTATTATTATTTTGTATTGAATTTGAATGTTTTCTTTTTTTGAATTGTATTGAATGAAATCTCAGCAATAAAAATGTTGTTTTAAAAGTAATTATTTTTTATTTTATTTTCTTTAATAAAAATTATTTTAAAAATTTATAGTCAATAACAACATATGATAAAAGAAATAGAGAATAAAGAGAGAGAGAGAGAGAGAGCGTCACGTTTACTGATCCAACAGTTTTGTGGTCACAAGTATTGGTGTACGGGATTGGGGGCACCGGTTGGGACTCTATGTCTATGATTTTAAGAATGGGATGGAATATATATATTTTGGTAATGGATTTGTTTTTCAATCCTATTCCTGATTGTCATCGTCATCATCAGCGTCTACATTATCATCGGAGACGTTGTCATTATCTTCAATGTCTCTAAACTTGTCGGGATTGTATTGAACACGCATTAAGATATTATTGCCGCACTGTCTCAACACATTAGCCGCCAAATTGAAGGTTGCGTTACGCATATTAATGCCGCATATTTCTAGCAACTGGTCGCCAACCAGGATTCCCGCCTGGTCGGCCAAACTGTTTTCGGTAACGTTACACACAAACACACCACCTGTAACACCGGGACATTCGCTAATCTGAATGCCCATCGGTGTACCGGAGCTTAAGTCAATGGATATATTTCGTTGATCACCTAAAACAAATAAAAAATTATTGTCTAAATATTTAATTTATTCTATAATTATGTGTGTAATTAATTACCAGGTGCTGCAACTCGATGATGACCACCATGTGATGATCCACTGGTAGGTGTGAGCCATTCAACGTGATAAGTACAGGGCATCGGACTTTCCCGATCGGACAATACAGTAGACGAAGTCTTATCTATAGAACTCGTCGACAATCTGCCCGCTGATGACTTACAGGTGACGCTCGGATTCGATGAAATACGGAAACGTTGACTGCGTTTAGGAAATGTCGACAAACCGTCAAACGATGGAATTCCCACATTGTTTTCATCGCTTCTGTAGACATTCTTATTGTTACTGATGGACGTATGGTGTATATGACTCGGATGGCTGTGTTGTGGTGCAACCAATCGCTTTGTCTGAGACATCAATTTAAACATTAATTTTAAGTCATTACTAAAGTATCATTAATAATAAAATATTAGTTAATGATAAATAAAATGTACTAAAAATATAGTAAAAAATGTTATTTAGAGTGAGTTAGTGAATGAGTGAGTAATAGACAATAATAAAAAAAAGTGGTTTAAAAGTTTATTTCTTGTTGTGAATGTAATGGCCTATCGATCATCAGATAATTTATTGCAAATATTTTATACCTCAATATTGTGAAAGTGAGCGCCTGAAGGCATCGTTGTTATAATATCCATACTATGAGATGGAGAGACACCACCAAACAGGCCACTAATATACTGCGATGGCGACGGCGATGACGTAATACTGTACCGATTGTCCAGATTTCCTTTCATACCGTAGTGACCAATGCCACCCTCATAGGCACTGACCGATCGCGAGTGCGCTAAGTCGTGTGGATTCAGTTGACTGTCATTAGCACTCAGCAATGAATCGCCGCTTCGGGAGATTGATCCGAGTATAAGACTCTGCGGATGATTACTGTGTTGAACAGTTCGGCTTTGATTCGTCTCACGACTCAAATGTGGATTTACCGAATAATGATTGTGATGGACATGAAGTTCCAGCTGCGGATGAGACATGTTGTTCAGCGCATAGTACGGATAGGAAGACGTCGATGTACTTCGGATTGGAGGAATCGGTGCCGAAGTTGGTGGCGGCGGAGGTGCCGAAGATACGGTACTCGATGTCTGAAATGAGTCGTATGACGAGTGATCGGTAGTCATGGATAATGTGTTGGGCGTTAACGGTTGGGTGACATTACTGAGAACGTCGTGCACTGAATGCGGTCTTATCTGTCTTGGATTGACATAAGTTCTGTGCTTATAGTAATCCAAGACATTCTTGTCCTTTGATTGCGCCGATACTACTGAGTAGTCCAGTGATGAATTTGCGAGTGCTTTGAGCGGATGATAAACCTTTAGGTCGAGTGTATTGATTTTGTCATTAAATGATAGTCTGTTTGATGAATAAATTGATGTCTTTTGATTGGGAAGCGCTTGAAGTCGAGTGGACAGCGTTGAGCGGCGCTTCGAATTGCGTTCGTAGTCGGCAATAGCTGCCTCTGGTGACGGTTCGAAAATCAGATAACTCGATGGCTTCGAAGACGACGACATGGCTTCTTCTTTAATACTATTATTCGGCGATCGATTAGTTTCAGTAATCGTTGTTGTTTCTGATTGTGTCGACACTAGAATAAAGAAAATCAAATTTTTATTAAACTGTTTTTTCAAATATCACATAATCATTGAATGACACAAACCGGGAGATGACTTCTCCGATGACTTTGAAAATAGATTTGTAATAAAACCCAACGATTTTCTCTCTTTGCGTTTAATTGGATGCAATGTCATCACAGCGTTAACGTTGCCATAGTTCTGGAGAGACGGTATGGGTGGATGTCCCCTATATTTAGGCCAAGTTCCGCCATTCTTATCCTTTTTAGAGCTTTTCGACGATTTTGTATACTTAGAGCTCTTGTCGCTTGACTTTCCATTTGAATACTTGTCGTATTTGTCCAATACTTTGTCCAATTCGGCCAAATTCTTGACCTCTTCATCACGAAAACAATTATTATTATTGTTATTATTATTATTAATAATATTATTATTATTATTATTCATCTGTTGTTGTTTTTCTTGTTTGGTTTTAGCACTTTGTTTGCGTTCGCCGTATATTTTATTGTATGCTTTATCGAGTAGTGTTGGCGCTGTCGGTGCGCTAGTCTTCACCGCCTGTGCTGATGAACTCGTTAAGGAAGACTTAAGACTTTTATTATTGACAGAACTGTTTGTCATGTCGTCGTTCATCCGACTCATCGGCTTATAAATAGAAGGCACGGATGGCTTTGCATTCGGTTGACTAACAATTGGATTGTTATCGGTTTGCGAACAACAAGAAACCATTTTTCTTTGTTGTCTTTCCCTATGAGTCGAACATTTCGAGTCTGTCGACTCTGAGCTACCTTTGGAAGTGTTGACAATTGATGAGCTGCTATTTGACTGCGATTTCGATGTAAATGCTAGAGATTTGATCACTTGTAATAAAATAGTCGGCGCAGAGTCAAGCATTTGCATCACTTCGAAAACAGAGTTTTCGTCTAATGGTTTGTCATTGATTGAGATAACCCGATCGCCGACGGCTATGTTACCCTCTTTGGCGGCCAAAGAGCCGGCATTAATACGACTAACGTAATAACCACTTTCCAATTCTAAGCCCAATTCCAGTCCATTTTCAACATTAAAGGTAACACTTTGAACAAACCTTGACATACGTTTCCGTTGAATTGTCAAATGGATTTGCAGATCATTTTTCTTAAGCAAATCGTTGGCAATCTTCATATCATTTGTAACAGACATTTCATTAATTTTCATCACAACATCACTTACAGCTAACTTTCCGTCGGCCACACTATCCTTATTGACTTTACTCACAACCAATGACTTATCGGCCGACTGTAACGTAAACCCCCACTCTTTGGACTTAAGCTCGCGTTTCAATAAGACATCCATTGTCTTAATTTCGTACTCTTGAAAATCAGTTTCGATGGCTGAATCACGACTACTATTATTGGTCCCCAATTGTGAGTTATGTTGACTCTTAGCCATCAGCTCTCTGTCCAGTTTCATGCCTTCAATCTTCTCTTTTAATTCTTTTAGCTCTTTGATCGCCTCATTCTTTTCATGTTTGCTATCATCAGATTCGCGCAGCGCTTCGGCCAAATCACTGACCGCCCGATCCCTTTCGCGACGAAGTTTGTCGCACAAAGTTCTGTGAAAAAGAGATATCTAACTGAATGCAAATTAATTAGTGATTTGAGGACATACCTAATGCTTTCCCTTTCCAATACAATTTTGCCCCTTTCATTGAAAGCCCAATCGCGCCGACGCTTACAGACTTCGACCTCTTGTTGAGCCTCTCCGAGATCCGTCTGCAGTCGTTCCACTTGTTTGCGTAGCGATTCAATCTCACTGTTGGCCAAATCAATGTTATCCAGACGGCTATTACTGCATAGTTTGTTGTGCTGATTGTGACTGAATGTCGACACCGAACTATTGCTTGATGCGGCCGACAGCACCAGATTCGAGTTCTTCGACACCATATGTGCCCAAGTGTTGGATACACCTGAAGAGGATGAGCCCCAAAAGTTGTGACCGGATCGCGATTGCGGCCAAATCGGACTGATCGGGTCGTCATTAATACCAGTTACGTAGTCGTTGTATTTTTCGCGCAAATCGTTGCACACTTTGAGAAGCCGATCCCTATCGAACAGTGCCGACGATATCTCGCTCTTCAGGCTCTCGATCTCTTCACTAAACTGTTTCTTCTCGGTCTCCAACTGTTGGTTTAACTTTTGCATCACTTCCTGTTCTTTCTGTAGTTTTTCATTCTCTTTGAGTACATCTTCTCTTTCTGACATAATCTGTGTGTACTCCTGAAGCGCTGCATTGCGTTCTTCACTGAGTCGGGCGTTATCTTTAGCTGCTTTGGCCAACTTCGTCATCGTTACGTTGATATCTTTCATCACTTCATCCCTCTGGAGCTGAACTTTGGCCAACTGTTCCTTGTATTCGATAGCCTCGCGACGCGATTTGTCCCAATTGCGGATGGCTTGTGTGCACTGTTGTTTGAGACCATTCATCTCAATAATGGCCAGATTGCGCTCTTGAACTGACTTCTCCACCGATTCTCTGTTTCTGAAGTTTTCTTCGTGAGCCAACTCCAACTTCGACACGTAGTGGCCGTGACTGCCGACCAGATCCGAGTATCTCTTGAGCAGCGAGTCGTGATCCTCTTTAAGCATCTCATACTTGTGAATAAGCGACTGATAGTGACGTTTGACGGTCTCGTTGCCCGCCGTCAGGCCGTATGTGGACTCATCGTTGTTGGCCATTGTGACGGTGTGTGAGTGTTGTGTTTGTGTGTTAGTGTCCACTACGCTCTCAGCCCTACGCACTGTACCGACTATCTGGTGACGAGTCCATGCAATGGTGTGTTAGACACCCGATTGTGGCCTCAGTTTGTGGCGACACTCGACTGTCACTGCAATTGTTCCCAACAAATGGCGATACAATTGGGAGGAGCTTTCAGTCGTATAACTTATACACTATTAATGTGTTGTTATGTGTTGTGCTATATATACACAACACATACAGTATATACATATATATACACACACTCTATGTTTGTATGTGTTTTAATGCATACAATTAGAGCATTGCTTTACAATACATTACATTACAAATACTGATACATACATACAGTCAGTGTGTTATACATACAGTAATAGCAATACAGAGGTATTTCATAATAGTGTTTACGTCAACATTGAATTGTCTCATATATTATATATATATTTTAAATTATATGTATACTAATAATACTGTACTTATAAAATATATATTGTTTTTAATGAATAATAATAATAATTGCCACTAGACTTGAAAACCTTTTTTTAATTTTTTTCTTTTATATGAAACTTGTTTATTTTCAATTGTATACTAATATAGTAAACCGAAACCAAAACTTTAGATACTATTATTTTACCGAAAAAAATAAATAATAAAATAATAGCTTATTATGTAAATAGAGCGCTGATTAATGTTTTATTGTAATATATATATATATATATATATATATATATATATATATATATATATATATATATATATATATATATATATATATATATATGTATCTATCTATATATATAAATATCATTACGTTATTATGTATTTTGTTATTATTATTATATGACACACATTGATATCAGTGCGTAAAACGTTAGGAACCCTTTTTTAAGTGTATTGTAAAAATTAGTAGTAAATTAATAATAATAATACCCGTAACGGGTAGTCAACTATCATTAAAATAAAATACAATATATATATATAGTATATATCATATGATATGTTTGTGTGTGGTATAACTTATATAAGTTTTATATAATCTATTATAAGTGTTGTACTCATTAGACAAAAATACAAAGTATTAAAAAAAACTTTTGTTATTATTGGAGCCAATAGTTATTAATTGTATTATTTGTTTTTTGTTGTACATAATAAAAGAGTACTTCAAAAAAAATTATTTTATTATAAATAATATTATATACTGTATATATTGATAATATACTGTTTGATTAATTGTTAATGATAAGGCAATAGGTTTTTTTTATATTATTTTAAAAAATAAAATGATCTTACATAAGTACTTTTTTTAATAGGTATACTGTAATAGTAAATAAAAAATATTGATTAAATAAATATGAAGTATAAAACATATATCTCGAGTGCATTTTATATCTTAAATTTATTATTTTTTTAATTGTAAGTATCTAGGTAGAAAAATATATTAATGGTTATGATAATATCAATTTACATGTATTATAAACTTGTTATATTTTATATATAAAATTGATAGTAAAATGCACCTGATCCTATTGCTGTTTTTATAATTTTATGCATGTTGCTTATTCATTATTATTATTATTATATATATTATATATTATTTTTTGATTTATCATAAAGTTGCATATGATTAATTTCAGTAAATTTAGTGTAAAAATTAACATTATCAAGTAATTTATTTATTGTATAAAATATGTAAATTATTGTCAATTTGTGAAATGAGCTAGCAAAATTTGTATTTTCAATTTATTTTTATTCTGTTAGTAATTGTAAATATTATTAATCAAAATTATTCTTTTTTATAGCATTTATTTTAATTTAATTAAAAAAAATAAAATCTATTTTTTAAAATTTAATTTACAAATATATATATATAACAAATCATATATTTATAAAGATTTAATGGGTTTTAATTTGGGATAAATGCCAACATTTTGACAAAACTTAATATAATAATTACATGTAATATATTAAATTTTGCCGACACAATTTAAATTCAATTTTAATTTTAGAAATAATTCTAAAACAATTAAATATAAATAAAATATATTATTTTTATTATCATTTACACCAAATTAAAGATATATACAATATATTTATAAATATATGTAAATTCTGTATATTATTATTTTTATTTCAATGAAAATGTATTTTTGTTGTTGTTTTTTATTTAAATGAATGTCTAGACTGATGGCTTTGATTTTATAGAAAAATAAAATCTCATTAACTGCACTAATATTACAATAAAAATATTTTAATTAATTATTGTTAGTTAAAGTACAGATATTTTATGTTTAAGCTTATATTATCTATTTTAAATCAATTTATATTAACAATTATTATTATTGAATTTTCTTTGGTTTTGTTTTAGTGATTTTTTGGGAATGTTTTTTGATATTTTTTATTAGTTGTATTTAATATATGACATATCAATTTAATTAAAAAATATTTTTATCGATGTTGTTTTAATAATAGTTATTCAATAAATAATAATACCAGTATGTTATTTTTAATATTTATTTTTAATATAATGCAATATTTTAATAAATTGCTAATATATATATATATATTATATAAAAAGTTTATATATTTTTTTTATTTTATAAGATATTCAATGAATTGAACAAATTAATACAATAGTTAGCAAAAAAATTAAAATGCAAAAAATAACTTATTGTCCAAATTGATTAAATTGTAAAAATAAATATTAAGAAAACTGTTAAAAGTAAAAAATAATTAAAGATGATAATTTTTAAAAAGAGATTTTAAGATTTATATTTACTGTATTAAGAGAAATAAATATTTTTAAAAAAATATTATTTATTTTCTAGATTAAAATAATTAGTTTAAAAATTATAAATTGTATAAAAATACTTAAAATTATTTATTAACTTACATTAACATCAATTAATAGCAAAAAATAGTTTATACAAATCAACTATATGTAAATTATTGTTGCTATTAAGTGAAGTTAAAGTAAGTTAATAAATAATTTTAATATAAAGTGTGGCATCAACTTAAAAAAATCTTAATAAATTATATTATATTTTTATTATATGTATTGTAGAGTAACTGTAAATGTGATGAAATTATATAATAATAGTATTTCAGGCGACAAATAATAAATGTATTGACAGTCCCTTACTGTCAATGTTTTCAAACAAACAAAACATATGATTGAAGTGTTATTTAAATAACAAACAAATTATTAGTCAATTGAATGTCAATTGTATTACAAATTAAAACAATTTATTGAATGAATGTATTGAATGAATGATGACATCAATGGTTGTGACAATTGATGACATTTTGGATCAATTGTGGAGTGAAAACAAACGACTCGTCAATGAGTTATTGTTTGCCAACAAATTGAAGACAATTTTGTTGAAATTGTTTGACAAATATGAAGAACATATCGATAGAGAAGACAAACATGAGTTCAAACAATTGCAAGAAGTTATGAAAAATGAGATTCAAATGAAGGATAAAGAGATTGAAGAGAACAGTCATATCGTGAATATTCAAAGGCAGAGAAGCAATGAAAATATTGTTGAAAAAAATCAATCATTAATACCGATAAAAAATTTTAAAATCATCAAAATTACGACAAATAATAAACAGAAAGAGATAAATAAATTGATACAAATGAAAGTGTTTAACACAATTGATAGCAAATGTGTTGACAAACCTGTTTGTCAACCAATTGGTAGACCTATTAACAGATCAAATATCACAACTATTGTATGTCCTAATCCAGATTGTCATCAAAAGTATACAAATAAAAATGTTTTGCGAAATCACATTAGATTTATACACGAAAGAGACGCACAAAATATACAGAAATGTCATTACGAAGACTGCAATTATGAATGTCTTACGCCTTATAAACTGAAAACCCATTTCGCAAACAGACATTCAAATGACAGACCAGTTATGTGTCAAATAGAGGGATGTTTTAGGACTTTCAAAACGAAAACATGTCTCGGATTACATCATGAAAGACATCACTCAAATCAAACAATTTTCTGTGATTTTGATGGATGTCAACGAAAGTTTCGCACAAAATATGATATGAGAAGACATTTTGCCGAACATAAGAGCGAACCGACACTTAATTGTCCGGAAAAAGAATGTTCGGAGAAGTTCTTTAGCGATAAAGAGATATACAGACATCGGAAGAAAGTCCACAACTTTATAGCGATTCGGAAAAATGTTAACCACAGGTGTGATTGGCCCGGATGTGAGTGGATCGGGGAGGGGATGACTGTCCATAAGAGACTTCATTTGGGAGAAAAACCATTTGTCTGCGATTGGCCTCAATGTCACAAACGGTTTACAACATCGGGTAATCTTAAAACACATTTAAATGTTCACAACAATGTTAAGCCGTATGCTTGTCGTTGGCCAGGATGTGAACATCGGTCGGGAAATGCAAGTAATCTTAGCAAACATAGGAAACAAATGCACCAAAAGAAAAGTTATGAATAAATTTTTTAATGTATTTTTTTAATAAAAATTTTATAATTACAACAATTAATAAATTTATTTGACTTTTTTATTTTATTGCAGTACTATTTAATACATTAGTCTATATCTCATAAAATTGTTAAAATAATTTGATTGACTTTTTTTATATCATTTTTGTTGTCAAAAATATAAACTTACAGTATTTTCAATGCATTGACAGTCACTCGTAGTCTATGTTTACAAACAAACAAAACATATGATTGAAGTGTTCACTGAGAAAATTGTTTGATTAAACTAAGATATATGTCTTTAAAAATAAAATAATTTGTAAAATATTTAATTGACAATCGATTAAAAAATAGATAAATAATCGCCGGACAAAACACAGATTATTTAATCGACATTTGTCTATTAAAATTATAGGGCATTAATACTAAAAAAGGGCAACATTTTAATATAAAAATATCGCTTTAAAACTAAACATAAATCTATTTATTTTAATATTATTGTTCAATAAAAATAAATGTAAAATAAATATTGTATAATTATTGAATTTAAAATAGACATTTGTGTTTATTTTTATTTATAAACATACAAACTAAAAAAGATATTTATATTTTAAATACTAGATAATTGTTTTTAAAATCCACAATTGTCTATTAAAAAATAGTTATTTACTGAAAAAAAAATCTGAATTTATATTTATTTTATTAATTACAATTGTTTTAATTTAATTAGATATTTTTTGATTAAACATTTAATTTTAATATTAATATTAATTTAAGTCATAGTTATTATTTTCTTACAATAATTATTATATATATATGCATTAATATTCTTATAACTTTTCATTTAATTAATTTTTTACAGTTTATATAACACATTTATTTTATAAAAAATGTATAAAATAAATATATGTATAAATATCGATTTTTTAATCGATAAATACTTTTTTTTAATTAGAATTTGAATTGTCGGCTTTCTTGCAATACATTTTATTGATAATTTTTGTGTTTAAAAAACATCGATTAAATATTGTATTTATGTATAAAATGTATATTAAAAATGATATATTTATCAATTATTTAATCAAATTTTATTTTTGTACAGTGTTTGTAAATGAGTGTAGAGTTTTTAATAGACATTAATGTTTGCATTTTAAATATATTGCGCATGAGTAAAAATGTTTTATTTTTATTTTATAAATTTACAATTTTTATTATATATTAACAAAATGTTTTATTTTTAATATACAATTATTTAATTTTTATTTAACACTCATTTACAGTATAATTTTACTCTCTCAAGTAATAGGATTTTTTTCTCAGTGTTTGTTATGAATATTAAGATAAATATTTTAATTGATTTTTAGTATTGAATTGAATGTGAATTATGTTTACAATCATTGAGTGATTGTATGAATACATTGAATGATGGCATCAATGGTTGTGACAATTGATGACATTTTGGATCAATTAATAAATGAAAACAAACGACTTGTCAATGAGTTATTATTTGCCAACAAATTGAAGATATTTTTGATGAAATTGTTTGACAAATATGAAGAACATATCGATGGAGAAGACAAACATGAGTTCAAACAATTACAAGAAGTTATGGATAATGAATTGGAAATGAAGAACAAAGAAGAATATAGAGATGACTCTCGTGTTGTGTATATTAAAAGTGAAGACATTGTCGTCGATAAAATGATTTCAACGAAACGCCAATCTATGAGTTGTTTAAGAAAACAAAACCCAAAAGACATTACAAGAAATATTAAATTAAGAAAAAGTCTTCGAAAAAAAGTGATTAAAAAATCGGATGACTTGAAGACAACCGATACCTATATTTGTCCTAAAAATACATGTCAGAAGTCTTTCGTACATTTATATAGATATTTGGCGCACAAGAAGATGTGTGAAGAGAAGAAAATAAAAAAGAAATATTATAGTAATAATTGTAAACAATATAAGTGTCATTACGATGGATGCGATAAATCTTTTAATAACAAAAATAATATGCGAAAACACGAGAAGACAATTCACGAGAAAGACATCACAAAATGGTTGAGCTGTGAGTACACTGACTGTCACTATAAGTGTCGAATCAAAAGTCAAATGAAGAATCATATTAATGGCAAACATTCAAATGATAGACCATTTGTTTGTCCGATAATTGGTTGCAATAAACGATTTAAATTACAACAATATTTACAAAGACATTCACTTATTCACACAGATATTGTAATCAAGTGTGAGTTTGATGGCTGTCCGCGACAATTCAAATATAGAAGTTTATTGAATATACATTTGAGAGAACATTTAAGTGAACCGACATTCAACTGTCCAGTGAACGGGTGTACCGAAAAGTTTTGTACCCGATCTCAGGTCGAAAAACATCAAAGATCTTTCCACAAAAAACGTAAAATCAAATATAAAAAACGGTGTGATTGGCCCGGATGTGACTATTTTGGTATAAATATAAGTTTTCATAAGAGAATTCATACGGGAGAGAAACCGCACGCATGTGTTTGGCCACAATGTGACAAACGGTTTGCCGAAAAACATAGACTCACTCAACACATGAATATTCATAATAATGTTAAACCTTATGCGTGTCGTTGGCCGGGATGTGAGTACCGGTGCGCTCATCAATCAAATATTAACAAACATATAAAACAAGTGCACCAAAAATCTTGAATATATCATATTTTAATTATGTAATTGTTTTTTCCATTATCTATTAGCTAATAAATCATTATTATTTTATTGTAATTATTATTGTAACTCATTGTCTTATAAATGATATAAATTTTAATTTTAGATAAAATATTTTTTTAATTTGATAATTTGTAAATAATAATTTGTTAGTTTATTTTGAATACAAAATTTCGATGTTTGTTAATGTTTACAAAAATTTTTAAAAATAATTATTGCATATTAAAAAAAACATTTAAAACAAGTGCACCAAAAATTTGTAATAAATTATTTTTAAATATTCAATTTCCCCCCCATTAGGTAATAATTATAAATATAATTATTCAAAAAAATCATATAAATTTATATATAAATAAATTAAAATTCAATCGTTTTTATTTAGAATTTTCAAAAAATTATTAATATTTTGTTAGTATTTGATATTTAATGCCTGAATGTCTGTTAATTTGTTAATTATTAATATCAATATTTTTTTAATAGAACTGTATTTTGAATACAATCCCTTAATCTACAGTATGTTTATGTTTACAAACTATAATCCAAACAAGTTTTGCAATGTTTTGAATCAAATCTTTTGACTTTTAATGAATTAATTTGTGATTACATTCATTGAATTGTAATTATATTGAATTGTGATTACAATTAATGTGACATTTAATTATGACATCAATGGTTGTAACAATTGATGACATTTTGGATCAATTGTGGATTGAAAACAAACGACTTTTCAAAGAGTTATTGTTTGCTAACAAATGTCTCAATATTTTAAATGATTTGAAAAGTGAATTGAATTTAATTTACAAGAAGTTTGAGAAACATCTTAAAACTGAAGACAAGTTCAACCATTTGAGACATCAATTGAATTATATTTACAGTCAAAGACATGACAAAGATTTATCAGAAACTAATCGCAATCTTTTAAGATTTGATGCCAGATATGCCAACAGTTATATCTGCGATACAAAAAAATTGAAAGACAATGATTTCGGTGAAGACAAAGATAAGTCTGATTTAGAGGATATACAAGTAGTAGAAAACAATGAAAAACAAATTAATAATAAAGACAATGAAGAAGTTGCTGTTGTTGTGAACAATACTGAAGCAAAGGCCAGTTGTAGTGGTAAACAACTCATACCACCGATAAAACCACAATCAGTGGCAGACAATCAAATTGAAGGCAAACTTTTGTATTTATTATTACCTTCTAATATACCACCGCTTAAAGCATCGGATTTAGAAAATATAAAAATAAAACCATTGACTTCAACTAATTTACCATTAATTAAATTGTCTAACATTACTACTACTACTAATAATAATGTGTTTCAGACTCAACAACAATTGACAATTGTTAGCTCATTACCATCTAATAAATCACCGAAAGACACACCAAACCAACTCAAATGCGTTAGTAATGACTGTTATATTGAGACACAAAAAGTCGATGAATTGATTAAAGACAAGAAGACAGATAAATCTGACGCTAAGTTTGTTTGTCGTATCGATGGATGTTTGAAATCATTTAAAACATATGAATTAATTATTAGTCACATACAAGAAGCGCATAAAAATGAAAAATCATTTAAATGTGATTATGTTAACTGTGGCAAAACATTTGATTCAAATACCAGTTTAAAAGATCACTCATTGATGCACAAAGAAGATGCTAATAGAGAGACACCAATCAGATGTGGTTATCGGTTATGTAATAAAATGTTTAATTTGTATACGGATTACAAACTTCATTACTCACAACATATTAATAAGAGAGTAAAGACCCGACAATCGACAGCCATGGACTCATTACCATCTAATCCAATATTGAAAGACTTATCGCTACTTAAAAGTAATTTAATGGATACAAATGATAATAAAGATAGCGATAATATGAGTGATTCACAAGATATGAACACTGGGTTAAGTGAAGACATTCATGAGTCTGATTCAGATGATGTACAAGAAGTTTATAATAATAATAATAATAAACATTTGAATGATAATAATAGCGATGAAGTTACTGTTTCGCACACAACTAATACAGAGACAAATCGTAATAGTAGTACTAGTAGTGGCCTACAAAGTAGTCAAATTTTACCATCGAAGAATCTGCAATTAGTGGCCAACAATGAAGGCAATCGTCTGTTTTTAATACTGCCTCCTAATGCGCCTCCTCTTAAAAACGCTGATTTTAAAAACATTAAAATAAAACAAATGACTGCAAATAGTTTACCACTAATTAAGTTGAAACATAAAAATAATAAACCAATAAAGTGTAGTCATGTAAACTGTGGTAAAGTTTTTAAATCATATAAAACACTTCAAAAACACCGATTAATTCACACAACTGCTATTACCGGTAGTTTGCAATCAATGAATTGTGGTTACAAAGACTGTAATAAAACATTTAAATCTTATCATCAGTTAAAACGACATCAAGAATATCATAATTCTAATGGAAAACAATTTAAGTGTAATTATGAAAGATGTTATCAATCATTTGATACTAAAGATTGTTATCAAAAGCACCGATTGTCTCATAAGGACCAACTGTTTGGCTGTGATTTTGATGGTTGTAATTGTAAATTCTTTAACAAATCTTCATTGAATATACATTCGGCTCAACACAAAAGTGAACCGACAATCAAGTGTACTGTAGTCGACTGTAACGAAAAGTTTTTTAATTACCGACAAATTGCTAGACATCGGGAAAATGATCACAATATGAAACAGATAGTACACTGTGAATGGCCCGCTTGTGAATATGTTTGTCGCACTAAATATCAATTGGTTGAACACATGAAAAAACATACCGGTGTCCGACCTTTTCAGTGTCATTGGCCTCAATGTGACCGCAAATTTGTCCGACGAGAAGAACTCAATCAGCACTTGAATATTCACAATAATGTTAAACCATTTGCGTGTCATTGGCCCGGATGTGACTATAGGTCAGCACATCATACRGGAGTTGTTCATCACTTCAAACATAAACACAACAATAAAACTAAATAAATATATTTATTAATTGGAAATATTTAACTATATTTATAAATATTATTTAAATAAATGAAATTATCGTAATTAATAAATTTAATTTAAAAAAGTTTGTATTTTAAGTTTAAAATTATAGATTATTAAAATAATATTTATTTCTATTAACTTTATAAACACAATTTTTTTAATTAATTGATATTTATTAATAAATTACTGTATTTTACTAATGAATTTTTATTAAAATATAATGATTATTAAAAAATTATAAATTTATTATTAAAATTTCATTTTTATTATAATATATTCCAAGATATCCCAAGTAGTGTTTACTGACGTTATTTATTGTCATTTTATAAATCATATTTAAATAAAACTAAAAGATTATATTTAAAACTGTAATGTCGGCCTAATTTCTATGGCAACAATAAACAAGTAATATATACACCTATTATAGCCAGGGTTTTTTTTAAAAATGGCAGGCATAAACAATAGATGCCAATTTTGCCAAATGTCTGCCCTGCCTCTGCCATGCCCTGGGCATCTATTTTCAGGTGGTGACACCTATTATTTTAATTTTATATTATTAATTTATTTATAAAACATTGTTTTTATAATATATTTGCTTGTATTTTTGTTTAGTATACCTTTAATTAAAAGGTAATATTATTGGAAATAAGTAAATTAATTGTAAATTTAATTAACACGTTAAAACAGTAAATTATATTATTTTTATAAATAGTTGCTTTAGCAATTTAAATTGTCAGGCAAATAAAATAGATGCCCAAAATGTCGGGCATTTATGGCATCTATTTGGGCATTGCCAGGGCAGGCATTTATTTTCTTAAAACCCTGATTATAGCACTTGTACAGTACAAGTTGTACTACAGTATGTACCCATTTATTGTTGACATAGCAATTAGGCAGACATTACAGTTTAAAATTTAGTTATATTTAAATATGATTTATAAAATGGCAATGAATAACGTCAGTATTTAAATAAATAAATATTAAACAAACAAAACATATGATAGAAGTGTTAGTTATAAATAAAAGCATATATAGAGGTCTCAAAAAGGACTGTTTATTATAAAGCGATTTAACTGCACCACAACTGCACACCAAAAATTATTTTTGTATACATTGTTAACTTATATAACAAATAACACATTGTTTCCCATTTACGGACATTAAAAAACAAATAAATTAAATATATTGTAGTTAAAGTATAAACATATTTTTTCAGTTTTTTACTGTAAATTAATATCAATGCCATGAGTGTCCACTAGTTTTTCTTAGTTTGCTAATTGAATGTCAAGTCTTTATGCCTTTTTTCAACCTTTAGGGTCTCAGAACATGAGCACCAATCATATCGCTTCATTGTCGTCAACCACTCAATAGCCAATCAGAGCTCAGTGTTGACAAAGGTTTTACTGTTGTTGACCTGAACTGACTATAAATTTAACAAACTATTACCACACGAGTGGTGCCTATTGTGCTGTACTGTATGGCACTGCCTAACAAACAGTCTGCACAGACACTAACTCATCACAACCATTACTTTCCTTACTCAACAACCAGTCATTCATACAAACATACAATCAATTAACTAATAATTATTTCCGTTACCACTCTCTGTCAACTCATTAACGTCGCTGTCTATCATCGGCAGACTCACGCAAAGCATACATAGCGACAGCTTAACCGCTATAAACAAATCAATGTGTGAATATATAGTGCAATTATACACTTTGTCATTAATTGTGTATTAGTTTTAGTTTTGTTGTTTTTTTTTATTTTTTAAATTAGTATTCTTTTATAATATTTGTTTATTAATAGTTTTCTAGAATAATCTATTTGGCAATTTATTTAAATTATTTTATTATAATCATGTATTTTAGTCGAATTAAATGATATTTGGACACTTGATGTTAGGTTATTAGATGAAACTTTGCTCAAATATCATTTTCTAGTGCAGACTGAGAAGTTTATTTTTTAAACTTTATTTAAATGCATTCGACATAATTTACAATTTTAATGTGTTTATGCTTTAATAAGAGTCAAGTTTAATGTACCAGAAATATCTAGATTTAGAGCTTACGAATATGCATATCATTGTATATATACAATGTGGTCCAATCGAAAAAGCCATAAATTTGACTTTAGTTTTTTAAGTATAGATGGAGTAATGGGTAGTTCGATAATTTCTTGTGATTGTTTTGAATACATTAGTCTCAAAATGGCTACCTCACGGACCACTTATTCAACTGTTCAAAGAGTTGCTATTCTTTGCCTTTATTACTCACGAGGTAGTGGTTATGAGTCATAGTGACAGCATTTAAAACCTTGTTATTACTTTTTATGGAGTTATCTTAAAGTTAGAGTTTATGTTTCTACACCAGAAATTATGGGCCAACTCATGTAAAACATAGAAAAAGAGATATTGACTAAACCGCAGGATATGTTGTAGACTGTCTGCCAATTTCGACAACAGACTTCTGCTTCTGATTGCTATTAATGGCAGACATTTTGAAAATTTAATTCATTGAATTAAAAATTTCTATTTACTATATTTTAAAATGTTTTTTGTTTGAATAAAATTTATTTATTAATTTTTAAAATAATTTTAATGCTTTTTGAATTAAGCTCACGTTGGACAGTTTTGTATTTATAATAGAATGTCAGTTAATGCTAAGTCGGATGTTATTGAGGTTAATGATTTAGATTTACGACCATGATCAAATTTATTTAAATAATCGTTTTTTTTATAATTCTATCATTTAAATTTCTAATTTTTCAAATTATTGTTAATTGTTAAATTATAATAATATTTTTAATGTAAACTTAATCTAAGTTATGTTTTATTACTTATTTTAATTATAAATAATAAGAATATTTTTTATAACAAATTTATAACTTTATAATTATTTTGTTTTTAAAATTTTAATCAATTTTACTCTTTTGTAATTGACAGGGAAAATGCAAGAAATACGTAATCTATAAAGGGCCCAAATTTACAATAAACATTAATAACTAATAATCATATTTAAAACTTTTATTAATTTTATTATAATTTAGCTTATTAACTTAATTTAATTTAATAGATATTTAAGTTAGTTTATATATATATATATTTAAAATAGTTGTGAATTAAAATTTTTGAAAATATGTGAAACAAAATGATTGAGATTAAGAAAGTTTTACATTTGTTTAAGGATTAGTACTATTTTTGATAAGAGTCATCAATTTATGAGTATTTCTTGCATTTTGGCAGTCAATTGTAATAATAATGTATTACTGTATTATGTAATATTACTTTTACTATATTATTAACTATTATTGCAACGTTAAATAAATATTATTATGTTATATTTAAATAGTAATTGTTAAATAATAAAATATAAATTGTTATGTTTGTATGTTTGCATTTTGTGTGTCTGGCAATCCTAGTTAATAATATGAAGTTCATATAAGATTAATTCAATCCATACTACAATGTATTACTTGATATACTGATCAACACATGAGACAACATAAGAGTGAACCAACAATACGGTGTCCAATAAAGGGATGTCTGGAAAAGTTTTTTAAACAAAGACATAGACATCGGGTGTTAATTCATAACTATAAACGCATACAAATTTATCCAATCAAACCAGTCATATGTAAGTTCAAACGGAACGGTATCCATGTCTTTGGCCACAATGGGGTTAACTATTTATGAATAAGAGTAAACTATATGATCATATCATCAAATATTCATAATAATGTTAAGCCATATCAGTGTCGTTGGCCTGGATGTGACTACCAGAGCGCCAATAATTCAAATAGTGTCAAACATATGAAATAAGTGCACAAAAAACAATGATTACCATTACTATTGTGTGAACTAACTTACCGGTAATATACGGTTGATATTATAATTAAAAAAAAAATATTAAACATCACTTCAACAACTTTGTCAAAATTATATATATTTTTCAAAATAAATTAAAATCTTATTTATATATTATTATATATCTATTATTTATAAACAATAAATTATTATTTCATATCGGGATCCGAATCGGTGTTATACTTGTTTTTAATGGTCAACAATATCGATACAAACCACGGGTCCATTCGGGATATTGAATCGTACGCTTTAATAGCCGCTGTATATCCGATAATGTCATTGTCATCGAGTTTACCAATTAATGTGTTGACGAGTTTGTATTCACGAGAATCACTGAAAGCCGGGAACAGGTCTTCGTATCGTTTGATGGCTAGCTCTCCGTTGAGAAGATCGATACAGATGTGACAGAGAGCCGCTCTCATGAAGTGATTGTGCGCCGAATACTTTAACAACGAAGACTCTATACAATGTTTGGCCACTTCTTCGTAAGTATCGATAGCCCGTTGATATTGGCCGCTGAGAGCCGCAGAATTGGCCACAAAAAGCAGACATTTGTTGGCCGACGCCAGTGAATGTTCGGCTCGGTAACAGTCGGCGGCAGACTGATAGTGTTTGACAGCTGTGTCCGTGTCGTGCAAATGTGTTTCATAGATCTCAGCGACAGTCGTGTGATGTTTAGCACAGATGGCCAGTCGGCCTAACTCTTCGTATATTTCTATGACTTTTGTTAAACAGCCAATCGCTTCGTACGGTTCATATTTGCGGAAACAGTTGGCGGCCAATACGTACGATGTGGCCGATTCGTGTCGTTCGCCTGTCCGCGACTGTAGTCGGGCCGCCGTTGTGAACACTTTGGCCCCCAAATCCCACTTCTGACACATTTTGAACTGATTTCCTGCTTTGATGTACAGATCGATGGCTTCCTCGACGGCATTGGACGGCTTACCCAATAGATTGCCAAACAAACCGTTAAATGAGGTCAACTTTTTGTCCGCTTCTGCCATCAATTGTCGGGCTTTGGCCTCGCGGTCGCTGTTTGTCGACATTGCCATCAGTTGTTTGAGTTGATTGTCACAAAGCTAATGGTTAAATCAATTATTTTAAATAAAAAAAATTTAGTTAACAATAATAATAATTATATAAATATTATATTATAATTACAATAATAATTACCGCGTGTTATAACAAAATAAATTAATTGTTACAAAAATAGTTCACAAAATGAGATCAATTATTATTATCACATCATATGATGTGTTTTTACTGTCAATGACTAATGAAAATATGTTTTTATTAATAACTAAACGACAAAAAAATTACAGTATATTTAATATTATTATAAATTATAATATAATTATTGTTTGTTTATCTCTACCTGTATTTCAAATTACAATTTTCAATGCCATTCACTAAATATTTTTGTTTGTTTATTGATTTTATAGTATTTTCAATGTAGAGACAGTCCCTGACAGCAGTCCCTATGTTTACAAACAAATGATTGAAAAGTATTTGTTATGAATATTCAGACAAATATTTTTGAATTGAATTTGAATTATGTTTACAATCATTGAATGATTGTATGAATACATTGAATGATGACATCAATTGTTGTGACAATTAATGACATTTTTGATCAGTTGTGGAGTGAAAACAAACGACTTCTTAAAGAGTTATTGTTTGCCAACAAATGTCTGAATATTTTGGATGAATTGAAAACTGAATTGAATTTAATTCACAATAAGTTTGAAACACAACTGAACACTGAATACAAGTTCAATGATTTAAGACATCAGTTGAATGATATTTGCAATCAAAGACATGACAAGACATTTGCTGAAAATAATGGGAAACTTTTAAGATGTGTTACCAAAGATGGTACTGAAAATTATTTCGTTGAAGACACGGATAAGTCTGATTCAGATAATATACAAGAAGTTGAAAACAACAATGAAAAACAAATCAACGATAAAGACACTAAAGAAGTAGTTGATACCAGTAGTAGTAGTCATCAACTGATACCACCGATAAAACCTCAATCAGTTGCCACCAATCAATTTCACGGCAATCTTTTGTTTCTGAAAATACCTCCAAATATACCTTTACTTAAAGCATTGGATTTAAAAAACATTAAAATCAAACCATTGTCTGCAACAGACTTACCATTAATTAAATTGTCTAACATTACTACTAATCCTAATAATAATGTGGTTCAGACTTCACAAAAGTCATCTTCTTTTAGTTCATTACTTGAACCAAAAGATAGCAATGAGTTGATTGATACACAAAAAGAGATGCAATGTATAAACAATAATTATGAAGAGGACAGACATGAAGAGGAGATTGAAATTAAATGTGAACCCATCGATGAAACTGATCCACAAAGCAATCAGTCATTGAGATCATATGATTTTGATGAAGATATAACCAAAATTGACCGGAAGATCGATACGAAAATATTTGTAAAAGAAAAGTGTCGTTACGATGGTTGCGACAAAATTTTAATTTCCAGGGGTGCTAAGTGGTATCACGAAAAAGTATACCATCCATCGGATACAACAAAGACATTGAAATGCCGGTATACGGACTGTCAGTTTGAGTGTCAACTCAATAGCCAAATGATAAAACATATGCCTAAACATTCAAATAAGTCATTTGTTTGTCCCATCAGTGGTTGTAATAAATTATTTAAAGGATTATATAGTCTTAAATGTCATAAACGTTTGCACACAAATACATTTGCATTCAATTGTAATTTTGATGGCTGTCAGCAACAGTTTCGTACTAAATCCGAGTTGACTATGCATTTGGCTCAACACAAGAGTGAACCGACACTCAAGTGTTTAGTAAAGGATTGTCAGGAAATGTTTTTTTCAGAATCAGAAAGAGTTAAACATCGGAAGCAAATTCATAACTATAATAAGCCATCTAATCCTATGAGACGCTGCAATTGGTCCGGATGTGACTATTTCGGTAAATATTTGACCACTCATATGGAAGTTCATACGGGAAGGAAACCGTATCCTTGTGTTTGGCCACAATGTGACAAACGGTTTAGGTATAAGATTAGACTACAACAACACATGAATGTTCACAATAATGTTAAACCGTTTGCTTGTCATTGGCCCGGATGTGACTACCGATGCGCTGCTAAACCTAATATTAGTAAACATTTAAAACAAGTTCATAAAATATAATAATTAGTAATTTTTAATAATTAAAAAAAAATAAACATTTTATAATAATTTATTAATATATAAAATTTCAAAATAAATATATGTTTTTATTAAAGTATTAAAAAGTATTTATTAATGTTTATTCACTTTTATATATTTAGTATATTAACAGTGATATAGCATTGAGAAGTTGTAACAATTGAATGGATATATTGTATGAATTTAAATATTTTAGTTGTTTTAGTCTTAAATATGATTAAAATAATTTGATTGACTTTTTTATATCATTTTTGTTGTCAAAAATATAAACTTACAGTATTTTCAATGCATTGACAGTCCCTCGTAGTCTATGTTTACAAACAAAACATATGATTGAAGTGTTTGTTATGAATATTGAAACAAATATTTGAATTGATTTTTAGTATTCAATTGAATGTGAATTATGTTTACAATCATTGAATGATTGTATGAATACATTGAATGATGACATCAATGGTTGTGACAATTGATGACATTTTGGATCAATTGTGGAGTGAAAACAAACGACTTCTCAAAGAGTTATTGTTTGCCAACAAATATCTGAATATTTTGGATGAATTGAAATCAGAATTGAATTTAATTTATAATAAGTTTGAGACACAACTGAAAACTGAAGACAAGTTTAATCAATTGAGACATCAATTGAATTATATTTACAATAAAAGACAAGAGAAAGGATTTACAGAAAATAATAGTAAACTTTTAAGACGTGATGATAAAAATGGTACAAAAAATTTGGACAATCATTTCGTTGAAGACACGGATAAGTCTGATTCAGATAATATACAAGAAGTTGAAAACAATAATGAAAATCAAATCAACGATAAAAACAGTAAAGAAGTAGTCGTTACCAGTAGTAGTAGTAATGATGAACAACTCATATCACCCATAAAACCACAATCAGTTGCCAACAATCAAATTAAAGGCAAACTTCTGTATCTAATACTACCTCCAAATGTATCACCACTTAAACCATCGGAATTTAAAAACATTAAAATCAAATCATTGACTACAACTAACTTACCATTAAGTAGATTGTCTAACATTACTACTACTACTAATAATAATGTATTTCAAACTCAACAACAATCAAAAACTGTTAGCTCATTATCATCTAATCAATTGAATTACAATAGCAGTCAACAAATTGATAAAACATATGCTAAAACTAATAACCAATTATTAAAATGTCACACAAAAGACACAATTGATCAAAAAGATTGCAATCAGTTGATTAACAAACAAAAAGTTGTCCGAAATATAAATAACAACAACAATGAGGACAAACAAGTTGTTGAGATTAAATGTAAATCCATAGATGAAACTGACTCACAAAGCTATCAGTCATTGATATCATCTGATTTTGATGAAGATATAACCGGAAGAAATGACCAGAAGATTGTTACGAAAAAATTTGTTAAACGAAAGTGTCGTTACGATGGCTGCGACAAAATGTTTACCTGCAGAAGTACTATGTGGTATCACTACAAAGTATACCATCCATCGGATACAACAAAAACATTGAAATGTCAGTACACGGACTGTCAGTTTGAATGTGTATACAATAGCCAAATGAAACAACACGTGAATAATAAACATTTAAAAAATAATAAATCATTTGTTTGTCCAATGAGTGGATGTAATAAATTATTTAAACATTTACATAGTCTTAGATGTCATGAACGGTTGCACACAAATATTTTATTCAAATGTCATTTTGATGGCTGTCAGCGACAGTTTCACAGTAAAGGAGAATTGAATAAACATTTAGCTCAACACAAAAGTGAACCAACACTCAGGTGTAGAGTAAAGGGTTGTCCGGAAAAGTTTTTTACTGAAGCAAAAAGAGCCAAACATCGAGAGATAACTCATAACTATAAACGCAAAAGGATTTATATAGAGAAACGGTGTGATTGGCCCGGATGTGACTATTTCGGTAAACATCTGACCGCTCATATGAAAGTTCATTCGGGAAACAAACCGTTTTCATGTGTTTGGCCTCAATGTGACAAACGGTTTAGACATAGGATTAATCTCGAACAGCATATGAATGTTCACAATAATGTTAAACCGTTTGCTTGTCATTGGCCCGGATGTGACTACCGATGCGCTGCTAAAACTAATATTAGGATACATGTCAAACAAGTGCATAAAAAATAATAATTAGTAATAATTGTAAAAAATGATTATTTTATTATTAATATCTAAATAAATATATTTTTAAATTAGTTTTACAATATTTTAATATTATTAACAATGATATAGCATAGAGTACTGGTTTAAGTGAAATGATTGAATGGCAGTTAATTGTATGAATTTAAACATTTTAGTCGTTTTAGTTTTAAATTTGGTTAAAATTTCAATGACTTCTGATATATTATTTTAGTTGTCGATTTATATATATAAAGAGCCAGTCAAATGATCTTGAGCCGAATATATCACTAATTCTAAAAACGAAATTTTAATATGTCGACTAGTTTTCGATATAATCGAATTTCAATATAAATTATAATATCAAATTACAATAGTGTGATTTATATTGAAATTCGATTATATCGAAAACTAGTCGACATATTAAAATTTCGTTTTTAGAATTAGTGATATATTTGAAAATATCATCTAATAAATATATAATATTCATAAATAACGTCATTTTTATTTTAGACTATTTTATATAATATGATTTATGACAAACTTAACAAGCCGTAAAAACAAAACTACCAATTCGATTTTGATGATTTTTTTTATATTAAACTATTATTTCTTGACTACAAATTTTCATTATCATAATAAATTTGTCGGTTGTAGTTTGACCTGTAGCATAGTGTCTTTCGTTGGTCCCGATATTTTGTAGATCTGGTCATCCTAGTTTTGTGATTGTGTGTATATAAAGTGTGGTCGATATGATATTCTTAAATGTATTTTACAGAATTAAATTATCTCTAACCGTTTAAAAGTTATTCAAAAAATACGCGGCTCAAGATCATTTGACTGGCTCTTTATATATACAGAATATATTCAATATAGTCCTATACTTTATAATTAAATTAAAAATTATGAAAATTTATTGATATTTCGTCAATATTTGATAAATACAATTTAATTTAAAAAAATATTTATTGCATTTTACATAAATTTAAAACATAAAAATTGTTTAAATAAAGTTTGTTTTAAATTACATGTAGATATAATAGAAGGATAGGGTGTGTAAATGTACAGCGATGGGCAACACAATAGATAACATAAAAATAATACTACAAAATGTAGGGATGTTTTCTTTTATATAAATTATTATATTATATTTAAATTTATATATTTATAATATATATAACTGCTGTTACTGGTATAAAATGTATGACAAATTAATAGCCTATAAGAACTATCTCCCGGTTCCCAAATTCACTATCTCATAGTGGCATCAATATGATTGTCCCATCTATTGTGATTCAATAATTTATTGGTCACTGATGAGAGGGGGGCCATCAGGAGAGTTGGCTTGAGATAAATTTGTTTGTCAAATGTAATATTCATACATTAATATGGATATTGTATTATTAATATAATAACCAAAAAAAAAGCAATTTTGATAATTTACCATTAACTATCCACATAACATATAATATATATATATAGCCACAAATGTTTTAATGTAACAAGTAAAAACTTTTATGTGATTATAATAATTTGCTTTTATCTATAACAAAAATCATCTGGATAATAGATAGACTATACATTTAACCATTTAAATATGATATTATTTTTTTCTGATGATTTATTTATGCAATTTATTTATTTCAATACATTTATTTATTACCATATAGTACTAGTATTGATAGTAATTTAATGCAACGAAAAATTATTTTTTTTTGTGTAATGTATAGTATTTTCAAAAAATTTCAAATAAAGTAGCTTATTTAAAACTATTATATTTAAAATAAACCATTTAATATGTACTCTATAAATATATTGGATAAAAATAAAAGCAAATCTATGGAGGAAATGAGTTTTTAATACACACTTGAGATTAAACACGAAGTATATAATTATGATTTATTTTTTAATGTTATCAAAAAAAGTGAGATTAATATTTAGATTAAAATTTAAATAGAAATACATATATAATTTTGGGCAAACCTAGGTTTACTATGTAATTAAGGGCACCGGCAGCTGACCCACTCATACACATATAACAAATAAATTATAACTTACGAAACTACTGTATAGTATATTTAGATATTCATTGTTATATATATTTTATCTGAGTTTTACTACAATATAACTATAACTGATAAAAATCAACAAAACTATATAACATAATAAATAGTTGAGTCAAGCATTGAATGAGATTTTGTATTCACATTTAAAATAGTTGGCAAAAATTCATTGCCAGACCTACCAGTGTGTGTGTGTGTGTGTGTGTATGTCACTGGTCTAGGATTTCCTCTCTATTATTCATCACTGACTTAATTTGAATCTCTCTCTCTCTCTCTCTCTCTCTCTCTCTCTCTCAMACACACACACACACACACAGTCCTCTTTGTCTATCGATGAGCTCCTGTATGTGACTATAAATCATATGAATATAACAGAAAATTTTGTTATCAAAGAGTTATTTACAGATTTAGAGTAACATTGAATATAATACAATATATAGTCTCGAATGTACTTATTATTATTAATGAGAAAATCTATATGAATTCAAGTGTATATTTATAATGATATCACTCGTAATTACAATAATATCATCAATAATTGATTATTTTATACATATATATGAATGAATTAATGTTTTATATTGTAGACATCAAAGTAATATATTTTTGTCGATATAAAGTTTCCATTAATTTTATAATAACTTTAAAAAAAATTACATAATATTAATATGTATAGTACATACAGTATATACAGTACTTAAAGTGTGATTAAAAACACATGTGTTGTTTGTAGCTATAAATTATTAATAAAATTTGATAATATTGTTTCAAATACTGTATAATATTTAAATTATATTAGAAATAATTAATATATAATAATCAAATGATATCAACTATAATTCATATTAATGTAAAAGTTGTTTAGAAACTATCGATTTATTTTCACATTGTATAGTAGTTTCCAATAGATGGACACTTGTATCTCACATTCAAATAATTCAATGTATTTGAAAAAAACATTTGAAACATTGATTAAATGTATGGATCGGACAAAATTTCAAATTATATATTAAGTTGAATGACAGCTACTGTATGATCACAACATATGATTTTGAAACTTCAAGTATAAAATGCATTGAATTAAGGCTAATAATACTTTTTGTGATACATTGTATAGTGACCTCAATGTATTTGTTTTGAGTGATTGAGTTAGAGTGGGAGAGAGAGAGAGTGAGAGAGAGAGAGAGAGAGAGAGAGAGAGAGAGAGAGAGAGAGAGAGAGAGAGAGAGAGAGAGAGAGAAACTTATGTGAGTGAATTTGAGGACAAACTTATATCCAAACAAATAGATAGACAATTGCCTTAATATTATAAGCAAAAAGAGTATAGGAATTACTAGAAGATTGATTTGTATGACAAAACTGCTTATCTTTCATCTCATTGTTTTTCAGTCGTAACACACAATTCACTGACCGTTACTATCTATTAGCCGACAATTTATTTGATTTTGTCGTCTATTTGTTTAATTGATCGAAAGGTTTCCGATTAATTATATGACAAAACATATATATATATATATATATAATTATATATTGTATTTACACAAAACATATACTCTACTGTAGGCACACATTTGATAGAAAAAAATACAATTATATTAATATATATAATATATATATATATATAGTTTATATATAAAATATATTTTGCTTCCAATTTATAACAATTATTTTTGATTCACATTTTTTGTTTAGTGTACAAAATAAGACAAATTTTCCAATCAATTTAGTTAATTATAAAATATATGTATAATTATAAAAAATTCTATAAATATTATCAATTATTTAGAAATCATTTAACATTTAAAATATAATTATTTATAAAATGTTTAAAAAATAATATACAATTCTGTATTATTAACTTTTTGTAAAATGTTTAGGATTTAAGTTTTTTGAAGTCATAAAATATGTTTATGATTTGCAATACAATAGTTAATGTCAATTTTTATGTGAAATTTTATTGTTTTTAAAACCTATATATCAATTGTTATCTTATATTATTTAGTGTATATATTTTTGAAAGAAAATGTTTGATATAAACACTAAAATAAATTATTTATATATAAGTTGTTTATTTTATGTATTTTTTAACTATTGATGCATACGATATAAATTTCAAACTATTTTCATTTTTTTTATTATTATTATAAGAAAAGTTATACATAACAAAATTATAATTAAATTAAAACTAATAATATAACAAAAAAAATAAGTTTATTTAGCACACAAAAAATAAATGTGTGATATTAAATTAATTTAATTTACAAACAAAACATTTATATAAAGAAGCTTAATGTGAATGTTTATAATACAATGTAAACTCAATTACAAACAAAACACATACTTATTCAGTGTAAATAAGATACAGAATATATTCTGTAAGTAATATCATATATAAGTATATTATACTGTATTGTACTTTATATTTGTTAGTTAACTATTGTACTAAAAAAATACTATAAATGTATAAAATTTATTTCTCTACACTCCATTTATTATCATTAGTAAGTTTTGTAATGTATTTTTTTGTGTTATTGTATTACTTTGTTTATTCAAACATAATCAACGAAAATTTATTTTTAAGCAAAAGTTAATTATGAAGTAAAACACACACAACTATTTTGTTTGTATTCATAATGAACTAAAATACTGTAAATATATTTATATACATATTATTCTTTGTATCAATTTATTATTATCAAAATTTACATTAAAAATTGATACTATAATTAACAAACAAAATACTATTGTATAGTTAAAAATAAAATATATTGCAGTATAATAAATAATATAAGATAATTATTACTATAAAACAATTGAAAAATTTTGTTTCACAATTAAAATCATGTAAAACATAGTCAAGCAATTTAAATATAACTATGTTTAGTCATTATGTTTATTATTAAATTATGTATATATTTTATATTTTGATTTAATGCACAATTTCTAATGATATATATCTAATATTTTGAAATATATTAATAATATTAGCGTTGAGATTAATAAACATAAGCGGGTGATAAAAACAATTTATGAGTCATCTATTAGTAGTACAGTATATAAAAAAGAGTGGGTAAATGTCTAGTGAGTGAGTAAGTGAAAGTGTGTGTGAGTTAGAGAGAGAAAGAGAGAGAGAAAGAAAGAGAGAGAGAAGGAGAGAGAGAAAGAGATTTATTAATGGATGAAATGGCATCTCAGTAATAGTTATGCATAAATTGATGATATTTTATTCAGTAAAATCTCAGAGAGAGAGAGAGAGAGAGAGAGAGAGAGAGAGAGAGAGAGAGAGAGAGAGAGAGTGAGAGAGAGATAATAATAATAATATAGTGACAGACAGTGATATTCATAAGAGAGAGAGAGAGAGAGAGAGAGAGAGAAGAGAGAAATATACATAAAAATAATATATATCTGCTTTGAATGAATGAGTGAGTGAATGGGTAAGTGTTGGTAAAGTTTATAAGGGTTTGTAAACGCATTTTTTTCTACATATGAATGGAGATAGTAATCATCAAACAAAAAGTTGATATCAGTTTTCTTCTTAATCATCAGCAAAGCTAACTGTGCACTCATTTATAGTATTAATAATATATAATATTTAACCAAATCTTAACGTATGAATAAATAATCGGATGAATTGCATATAATATTTATTATTATTATTAATATTAGTAAATATGAATGCTTTTATCTTTAATAGTCAGTCATATGGCTAGAGGTTAAAACCCGTCTCTTATTTGGATAATTAATATCCAAAACTGAAACCAATTATTCTTATTATTCGTTAAATAAAATTAACTCAAAAATCTTTATTCAACATCAAAAAATTGCAAATATCGTAAAAATATGCAATTAATTGCTTATAATTTAAAATAAACGATAGTCGATAACTAACAAAAAAATAAAAGTAAAAAATAAGCCAAATTTGATATATCTATCTCTTAGCAAAAGTCATTGCCATTTACTTATGTTATGTAATTAATGATTATTTATTTTTATATATAGATATAAGTAATATATAATATATATATATATATATAACGTTGTTTACTTGAACAAACATTGCATGTGAAAAATCAATTAATTAAAAATGATCAACAAAAAATTATTATTATTATTATTATTACAATTGATAAAAATAAATAGCTCTTATTTAGCAAAAAAAGTTATTGATATTTGTGTGTCACATACTGTAAGTAACACACACGCTATAATAGCAGTAGTTTTTTCTCTTATTTTTATCATTATCTATGAATATCTACAAAAATAATGAGATATTTTTTGGTGTTGTTGTTGTTGTATCATATATTCAGAAATTGAAAGTCAAAAAATTATTATTATTATTCAAAAAATGTGTGACTCGTTGTTATGGTTAGAAATTATTGATACATTAGTTTCCCTTTTTTCTCTGTCTATCTCTCTCTCTCTCTCTCTCTCTCTTTCTTTCTTTCTTTCTCTTTCAAACACACACATCATTATGTCTAACACATGCAAAATAGTATTATATGTATTATATAATAGCATTTGGGGTATCATCAACAAAAAACTACGTTAAGAGCACTGGTATGTAAAAGATAAAAAAAAGTTAGTATGTATGACACATTCAATGGGTCCTTTTATGTGGGCGCTGGGATACACTTAATACGAGCCCACATGTATGGTGTGTACTGTATATATGATATGTGTATGGGTGCGATCACCAATAAATATTAAATTATATGATTATAGTCAGTGGGCACTGACACTCTCACTCACTCATTCATTCACTAGTTTTTCACTCACTATTACTAATACACTATTATATTAAGTCACTCACCCACTAATAGTCAAATGCATTTACCGTACACTATATTATTCAGTGCATATCACACATCAAACAACTATAGTATATATCATAACAATTTAATGAGAATAATAAATGAAAGCAAAAATAGAAGAATATTCTGTATTAATGTTTGTGTGTGTGTGTGAGTGAGAGAGAGAGTGAGTGAGTGAGAGAGAGAGAGAGAATTAGTTATATAATAGTTCATATAATAAGTTGTATAAAGTTTATTATTAGTCTATTAAAAGCAAATGATGACCGACGACACAGGGAACCTACCATTTAGTATACATTTTTTGCGACTAAACATTGACCACATAAATACTATACATACATGAGCTACAAATATCATAAATCACTAGTGACGGTGTCACTTATAATAATAAATGATTTTCATACAGTGTAACACATTTATTATAATACATTACAATATTAAATATATTCTAAATTGGTGTTTCATTTTGCCGGCAATTATTTATCAATAAATTAAAGTTAATCATTGAATTTGATTATTAATAAATCTGTCATTATATTGATAAATAATGACTCATATATTGTATATAACTATTTTTATGTATTCACTAAAAATTTAATATATTTAATTTAATTTACATATTATATAACAATTAATTGATATAGTAATTGATAATACTAGAGAATTTTAATAAATTTAATTAATTAGCAAAAAATAAATTAGAAATTATGTAATAAAATAGGATTTAATTTAATTTCATTATTTGTATGTAAACTATATATTTGTGTCTTAACTAATTAAATTATATTATACTAAAATACTAAAAATTTTATTATCATATTACAGTATATACTAAATATGCTTAATATTTATACTTTACGCTATAATCACTATTGTATTTGGGTATATATATACTATTTACATTAAATTAATATTAAAATATATACTACAATAAAGTATTATATTATTGTAGTTATGCCTAAAATTATTGCAAATACSGTATATTAATATATTATTAAAGTAAAGTATTAAAACTATAACAACTCATACAAATGTATAATAATTATAATTGAATTTGGCATTAATTTTATATTTATATATTATATTAGATTATATATTGATATTTTTCTACAGTATTATACAGCTATTCAATAGCAAACTAATAATATGTTAATGCATGGCTGACTAAATTGAATTGCATATCAATTTTGGTTACAGTATATATATATATAGTACTATTGTATGTATAATATTTGATAACAAGATGACCACAAAGCGAAAAATGCATCAAATATTAGCTCACATTTT